>NW_027070176.1:168775-181138 GCF_002906115.3 Quercus suber
AAAAAAAAAAAAAAAAAAAACCAACAAAAACCCAAAAAGAACCCCAAGATAGCTCACTGCAAAACCATAAAATCTCACTAAACTAAACCATGAAAGTCCTTGCAAGCAAACCCAAATTCCCATAAAATACAGAGAAGAAAAGGAGAGCCAAATAAACCCACTCCTATCCTCACACGCCGTCAAGAGTGCATCCACGCGCCACCCATTACCGTTGAACAACTGAAAACAAAGACCGAACATCATCTCAAACTTTCCCCCACCATAGATTCAATTCCAAAGAGGGATCAAAATAAAATGAGAGGCTGAGAGATCTAGGAAAGAAAATACAGTTTATGGAGATCGAAGCTCTAGCCATGGAGCTTCGGCTCAAAAAATTGTGTGAGAGAAAGAGAGAAGGGAGAGTTGAGTTTGGGTTTAGTGAAAGGTGGAGGAGAAGCTCCTTAGCTTCAGCCATGGAGCCTCGATGATAAGAAACCAGAGGATTTAGGAGAGAGTAAATGAGAGAAAGAGAGATGACAGAGATGAGAGAAAAGAAAGAGACCTGAGGGAGTGCTAAGCCAGAGGAGAGAGACAATAAGATAATATTTTTTTATGTTTACGTTAGGGTTATATTCTATATGTAATTGGCTAATCCTTTGTCAAAGTTCACTTTACTTGTAAATTGGTAGATCTAAATTGTATTAAAGACATGAAGATTGATCCAAGAAATAAGTAAAGAAAAACTATTTTACTGAAGCTTGACAGATAGCTCGATAGATGGTATCTATCGAGATTTACTCGGCACCAGCTCGATCTATCGAGCTTTATGAGTTTAGAAATTCCAGATTTGAATTTCGACCCATGTTAATGTATAGGGTATTTGTTTAGGGTTTCTTTTCTCACAACCCTAGACAAATATATGTTTCTTTACCTTTATCTCACATGTGTTGTTTTTTTTCTCTCATTAAGCATGAAAAATCGATTTGTGTAAAAACATAAGAGTTTGTTTAGAACCCCAAATTAAAATCATGGTTAGATAGCTTTTACTCTAACTTATACTATGTGTGGAACAAGAATAATAAAGCACAAACAACCGTTAACACTACCCTAAGCCATATTCATCCATTATTAGCAATAAAAGAAAAGCTTAAAGAATAGGGAAGAGAGATGCAAATACAAGGTAACACTAGGACATGTTATCAAAGAGGAAACCAAAGAACTCGGCGAAAACCTCTCAGCAACCCTCCAAGTCGAAATCGATCCACTAGAGAATAAAGTTGGAGTGCATGAATAACAAAAGACCCTCCAAGTGTAGTCTACCAAATGTACTTGAGCCTTCCAAGCTCTTACTACCAACTGGCTTCTCGAAACCTTGTCTTATCTTGCTTTCTGGATCTTGCAATTCAGCCCGATTGCATCCGCCAATGAATGGCTTCTTCCAATACTTCCTAACAGTACCAAAATCTCACTTTACACTCAGAATGGGTGTGGTAAGTGTTTGGGCTATTAACCTCTCAAGGATCTAGAAATGGAAAGGTAGGAGTTGAGGAAAACTACAAGGATATGTGTAAATGATTGTGAGGTATAACAATATCTAACTCTCAAGTGTGTTTTCTAGGGTTTTCTCTCTGAAAAGTACTCCTTACAATATATGGGTAATGAGGGTTTATATAGTGTGAGTAAAGATTTGGTAAAGCAAAATCTCATTTTTTGCCAAACAGAATGTTTTGCGAGTACTTGGCGGGAAGACCTTACCCACGAGATACTTGCAAAAACCTCCAGTCTGACATAATTCTTTACCTTCCAGTCACGTGCTCTACATGTGGCTCTGGTGTGTGATGAGTCCCACATCGGGTAATTACTAGATTGAACTGGGTTTTATTAACAACTGCAAGAAGTTTCAATTGTGACTAGTCCTTTTGAGGTATAGTGCAAATGTGGCTAGCGCTTTTCCTTGGGTCGTTACATATGGTATCAGAGCCGACTTGGTAACCCCGTGTGGGCTCAGAGACACTACCCCATAAAGTGGGCCCTAACGAGGACGTTGGGGATTTAAGTGGGGGAGATTGTGATGCCCCAATTTGATTGATTGTCTGATGTGTGTGGGTGTGTCATGAGTCCCACATCAGGTATTTACTAGGTAGATCTGAGCTTTATTAATAACTTTAAGGAACCTCAATTGTGACTAGTCCTTTCAAAGCATAGCACAGATGTGGCTATTGCTTTTTCTTGGGTCGTTATATATGGTATCAGAGCCGACCCGGTAACCCCGTGTGGGCTCGGAGACACTGCTCTACAAAATTGGCCCTAATGAGAATGTTAGGGATTTAAGTGGGAGAGATTATGATGCCTCAATTTGATTGATTGTGTGATCTGTGTGGGTGTGTGATAAGTCCTACATCGGGTAATTACTAGATTGAACTGGGTTTTATTAACAACTGCAAAGAACCTCAATTATTGTGTACATGGGGGCAGGGCATGATAGATGGTATTAGAGCCAAGGACGGCTCTCCTCTAAGGGTGTAGGTGAGGCATGAGGCCAAAAGTCCCACATCGCTTAAGTGAACGTCTAGAGCTTGGTTTTATAAGGGGCGCCCTCCCTTGATGTATGAGGCTTGGTGTCACTTGGGAAGAACAAAACTGTGAAGGGCATGGGCCCCAAAGAGGACAATATCTACACAGTTGGGGCGGGGTAGTTACAGATGGTATCAGAGTCATGCCCTAGCCGGAAGTGTGGGTACCACACACGAGGACGCGTGTGCTCATAAGAGGGGTGGATTGTAGTGACCCAAAAGGGGGTTTTACAATCCATGGAATCCCACATCGCCTAGGGAAGCACATGAGGATGTGCTTATAAGGAGTGACCTTCCTTTAATGTATAGAGGCCTTTTCCTCCACTGCTGTGTGCTTTAAGGGAGAACAAAACCGTGAGGGGCATAGGCCTCAAAGCGGACAATATCTACACAGTTGGGGCGGCACCATTACACATCCCTTACAATTAAAAACCCGCATACGTACAAGGAAAAAATGATTGAAGAAATTACAATCAAATTTGGATCTTGTTGTCTATATTTCAAATTTGAAGAAACCCAGTTGTCGATATTTCACACTTGATGCCTTGATGGATCTTGTTTAAGTGTTTTAGATAAGACGGGTTTTAAGTCTCTCATGCTGTGATCTCTTTTCTTGCAAAGTTTTTCAAGAGTTCAGAGTAATAGTTAGACTTTTGTACTTTTGTGTAATAGTTATGAAGATTGTTTTATACTTCTTTCATAATTATGTTCGTGATTTTGTCATGGATTGCCAAAGGGGGAGATTATTAGGGTCATATTCTATATGTAATTGGCTAATCTTTTATCAAAACACACTTTACTTGTAAATTGGATAGATCTAAGTTGAGTTTGATACACAACAAGTGGTTGTATTAAAGACATAAAGATTGATTCAAAAAACAAGTGAAGAAAAGTTGTTTTATTAAAGCTCAACAAATAGCTTGACAGATGGCATCTATGGAGATTTACTCAACACCAACTCGATCTATCGAGCTTTATGAATTCAAAAATTCCAAATTTGACTTTCGACCCATGTTGATGTATTTTTTTAGAGTTTCTTTTTTTCTCAAAATCCTAGACATATATAAAGCTTATTTTAATAGCCGTCACACATGGAAACAAAGACCAAGAACTTTATTTTCTCTGTGAGAATATATTGTATTTGTATGTCATGGGGTTTTATAACCAAGTGCTTCTTGATCTTCATCATTGATGAAGTGAAGAACTTTACAGCCAACAAAATTCATTCAAGTTGCTAGAGTTAGTCATGTACTGGGATACGTGCAAAAGGGTTAGTCACAAATTGGAGATTTGTGCATCAAGGAAAAAAATGCTACTACAAGATCAAGTCTAATTGGGAGTTGGAGCGAAGGTTCAAGTTAGTATTTTGGGATAGGCTAGGATAGTGATAAGATTCCTTATACTTCTAATCGCTTGATTGTTGATTAGTGAATTTTTGGGAGTGAAGATTTTAAAATCACTCGGTGGGAGGTTTTTGCCTTGTGAGAGGTTTTCTCCATTTGTTAACAAATCGCCATGTGAATTTATTTTCCACTACATTTAGTTGTATTGGTGATTTGTTGGTGTCTTTACGATTTGCATGCAATTGAACCTAATTAATCAACTTGGGTAATTGAATTAATTAACTGGAGTCAAGCTATTTTAGCCCAACAGATTACATTTGCGCTATAGTAATTCTAAATTTAAATACAAGTCCGAATATTGTTAGGATTTTAGTGTTTGAGATGTAAAATAGCATTTTGGGAGCTTTTACAACCTACAATGCTAATTCTCTTGGGAGGGATTGGAGTGAAGGAAATAAAATGGAGGCATCCATGTTCCTCCATGGCCCACCAAATTCTTTCCTCCTAATTTGGGAGGAAAATGAGAGAGAAGAGAGAGTTTTGATGGTGGGACCCACCAAAAAATTATATTTCTCTCCATTTCTCTCTTACAAACCAAGTAACTTCTTGTATTTTTTTTTCCCTTTTCTCTTTCCTTTCCTCCCCCCCTCTCTTCCTCCCTTTCCTTTCTCTTCCCTCCTCGTTTTTGCCAAACTTAATGGACCAAAATGACAACTCATCAAACCTAAATGGTATAATTCATACTTTTGCTTCTTTTTTTTTTCTTTTTTTCTTTTTTTAAATGAAGACCACATGACATCATGATTTGAAATTGTTAGGGAAAATTACACTTTACCCCCCCTAAATTATACCCCATTTTACACTTATCACCATAAATTATGGGAATGCACATTTACCCCCCTAATATATTTTACATGTAACACTTTTGCACCCCACTGTTTATTTGTCAGTTAAATTCGATAGAAAACCAAGTCACACACATCTCATGTGACTCCTATTGAGTTGAAAGACCAAAATACCCGGCTATCATTCTGGTCAAACATGAAGCTACATGCTGTTTGTTTCCCAAGAAAAAAAGACATCTAAAGAAGATAAGAATATACTAACAAAAAGTTGAAACAATCAAAACCTAGAAACAATTCAAAACTTCTTTATGAGATGTATATAATCTAATAATTAGAGTTCGTCACTATTTCCTTAAAGTCCTATGGTATTGAACCCTAGCAAAAAGACATAAGAAAGGATACCTAAACCCAGAAAATGAGATGAACATCAAACCCATAAATTTACATCAATCCCATAAATTAACATGGAATTCATAAAATAAGATGAACATCAAACTCAAAAATTAAAATCAAACCCAAAGATCAAACAATAAACCCACTAAGATGAACATCAAATCCGGAAAAATAACATCAAACCCACAAATTTACAACCCAGAAATAAACAACATAGAGAGATCAAAAAACAAACCCATTGAGATGAACAACTCGGAACCCATAAGCAGCTTCTAGTTTCAATCATTAGCAAACCCAAAAACCATAATCCCAGAGCCCACAATCTCTATTTTGATAATCCACTTTGTCGGTGGCCAAATTTAAACCGTCACACCTAGTTCAATCTCACCCATTCTTTTTAGAATTCTCCACTAGCATTAATACTCTTTCTAACTATTGAATCACTGAATTGCAAGGCCAACAACGATAGGTTTCGTGACACACTTAGTCGTGACTTACAAGGCCAACAAGCCTAATTTCATCAAGCTCGATTTGGGTTCACCCATTTCACGACTTGCGGTGTGATTGGTTGTTGTCAGCTAGGACAAGGTAGCACTGTTGGGAGGAGAGATAGATTAAAAGAGTGAGAGATTGAATTTGAGAGTGATTTGAGAGGGACAAAATTAAGTTTTTGCTAAGAGACATTTAGGTCATTTTAGGGGTTTTGTGTAAGCTCTAGTCACGTGACTTGTGCATGATAGTAATTTCCATCCAACTTAACAACTAAATAAACAGCGGGTGCAAAGTGTTACGTAAGTAATAGTTTAGGAGGGTAAGTGTGCATTCCCATAGTTTAGGGTGGTAAGTGTAAATTGAGGTATAGTTTAGGGTGTAAAATGTAATTTTCCCAAATTATTATTTTATGAGTAATATTAGGGATACTACCAATTTTATTGAGTAATGCTACAAACAATTTTATAACATTTTTATAAACTATTTATATGACAAATTTTTACTAGTTCTCATTTGAACCCACCACTAATATGATTTTTTTTACTTACTAGTAGTTATTTACCACATCAACAATTTGTAAAAAAAAAATTATAAAATAGTTTTTGGCTTTAGCAAATTTTCAATTTTATTACATAAGGTTATAATAACTTAATTTTACATATTGATATCATTATTAGAAAATATACTTATATTTGTGTTAATTCATGCATTTTATATTTAATTTTGGAATAATGTTGAATAATTAATATTTTGCTTAAAATAAATTTTCATGCACAAATATATCTTTTGTAAAATAAAAGAATTATTTCTATCAAGATCTAGCAAGAAAGACAGTGGATTTGTGTAAAGAAGGCTATGAACTAAATTTTTGCAAGGGCCATAATAAATTTAAATAAATTCAAACCAATTAAATTTGTGTCCAATGAGTAAGGAATCACACTAAATCCAAGTTCGATTTGGATCAAGATTTTAGCATGTGCAAGCGTTACTATTTTAGGCATAATTTTCAACTTAGATATTGAATTAAGATGATTCAAGTTGAGCTGGAAAGAAAACTCAAAATTAGACAACTTTGTAGTTTATGAAAAATCTAAATTCTTCAATTTAATGAGCCAAAAAAATTTGGTTAAGCAAAGCATGAAAATCATGTATTTTTTCCAAATATGAATTCTTCTTAGAATAGGATTTCTTAGCCTATTTAGGTCATATGCAAAGGGTGGCAGCCTTATAGTGAATTTTTTTTTTTTTTTTTCAATTTTAAGAAGGTTTTGTGTGTGTGTGTGTGTGTTGGCTTTCTAGAAGCCTTGTTAGGGTAAGGGGTGAAATACAACCTTCCATTAGTATGTTCTTAACAATACTTTGATTTATTTAGTGATTCAGTTTTTATGTTTGTGATAGATTTACCTATCTAGAAAAGTGTATTTTTCCCCAGTATAATTCTTTGATATAAAGTAGACTCTGGACATGTTAAACACTTCTAATTTCCTATGAATTAAAACACTAGTTTTGTCTTACCTAGAATCAATTAAATTCATAGAACTAATAGATGTGTTGTGTGGATCCCTAAATCTTAGTGTTGTAAGAAATTTTTATTTCTATGTTTAATTTTTCCTTATCAACTCATCATAATTTCACTTTAATTAAAATTTATTCATTTTGTTTATCTATTTATTTTTATCTCATGGTTTGCTAATCAACTCTCTTTCCCTATGAATTCAACCTTGGAATCACTGAGTTATTACTTCGAGACAATCTTGCACTTGGGAGCAATATTGAAGTTGCTGCATAAGGTTTACAAACTAACATTTCACCCAATCACATGAAAGTAATTCAAACACTTATGGCAAAAATACATTTTAATTCCTATTTTTTGGTCATATTTTCAATTTGATTCTCAAGTTTTTATAACTTCATTCGGTCCTTATATTTTTAAACTTGCTATCATTTTGGTCCATGCCATCATCTTACATACAAAAATGCAATTTCAAAACACTAAAGGAAACTTACTTGAGACCAAGAGGACCGAACTATCCCTTTTAGTGAATTGAGACTAGGAGGACCAAAACACTAAAGGAACCTTACTTATTACTGAATCTAAAGAGTTAGGACAGAGAAAAGAGATTTTGGTGAAAACCAGTTGTGCTTTGATTTGGTATGGGAAAGGAGTATTTATATAGGATGCTAGGGGTTTGTGATGAGTCTTTACGCAATGTAAGGGGCAAAAGTCAACTTGAGTCGGGAGCAAGACAAGCAAAAAAAAGGAAGAAATTTGGGTGATTTTGGTCTAAGTGTCGATTGGCACTAGTCCAAAACTTCCCTTATTCTTTCCTTTTCGATTTGATTCTCTCCAATTCCTTTTAATGATATGATTTTCTCCGAATTTTCACTGATTTTCAAACTTTCTTGGACCTCAAGTTCAACAAATTAATTCTATTTTTATTTAATTGAATTAACTAATTAATTAATTTTGCCAATTTTGCCAATTTTGTTAAGAATCCATTAATGCTTTGTCTCCCAAATCAAATTAGGTTCATGTAATTCCACAATAAATTAAATTCACAACCAATAGAGTTATGAAACATCGTTAAACTTAATTTGGACTAAAAATAGACCAATTAATATTAAAAGTTCATAATCACATATGGTTGAGAGAGTTAATTCATGCAAGTGCATGTTAATCATTAAAATTGTTTTCATGATACATTTCATTCCAATGGTCCGATTAGAGCTTTTGACAATCATTTTGATCTTTATGACTTCAAGATTTATATCATGCAATGTAATTAAAAATCAAACGGTCAAATTTGATGTGATGTGATGTGATGTGATGATTATACGTATTGGGATGCAGGTGAGATTAAAATGGTGTCTACATAAGCGTGCACACATTTACCACTCAAGTTTATAGCATCATCCTTTGTATCAAGCATCATCGTTGGTGAGTTGAGATTCATTAATCACTATCATCATCCTTCCAAAGGAATCATAACTGATGAAAATCTCAACACGTTCAAAATCAAGCACAATGTGAGCAACTGCTCGCCTAACTTGACTCATTTCCTTTTTAGTCAAGCCAAATCCATGTGAATGGTTGGAGTTGTGTTGGTGTCTCTTAAGAGTGGAGGTCCTACTAATTTTATTTTCCCTCCTAAATTAAGAGTTTTACGATGGATTTGTTACTTATTTTATTTGGAAAATAAGAAAACCAAATCGAAAAGACACATACATATTGATGAATTGAAATTGTACATCTCTTTGATAAATGACCAAAAAATTACATGACTTTGGTCATAGATAGAATCTAAGTAAAGTACGTGGCTTTGATTCCTAATTAAAATCTAGAGATTGGAAAGTACTAAGATAAACTTTAATCCACTAACCCTTGATCTAAGTTTGAAAGCGAGGTTATAAGATGAGAAGGTGTTAGACATCCACTTTGCCTTGTGAAACCAATATTGGAGACGATTTTGGTAGAAATACATTTTGTTTGGTTTTGGGAAAAAATGACTCATCCTCCCATGAATGATTTATTGTAAATTTGTAATATTCCATAAAACAAATATTGAAGAAAAGTTTTTAGATGCCAAAATTTCAGGACCTGCCCATTTACATCTCAAATTTGAATTTGATCTAAAAAAAGCAGCACTTTTGTTCTTTACATTTTGATCTTATTTTCATTTTGGTCCCGTTTTGGTCCCTACTATTATCTCATTAATTGGAATTGCATGTGGCAAATGGACTGTACAAATGGCACACTAAAAGCTGATGTGGCCTTTATAATAATATTTAAAAAATTCCATGTCAACATTTTCATTAAAAAAAGTTCATATCAGATAAAATAATAAAACACAAAATTCTAAACTTCTGATTTTTTAAAAATAATAAATTTTTTTTTTATTTACATTATGTTCTTCCTAGTCATCATGAAGAACATGTTCTTCATGTTCTCCCTCAAATAATATGTTTGGTTGCCTAGAAAGTTAAAAAATCAAGAAAAACTCAACAGGGAACACGTAAAATCAAAGCCCACAGATCTATAAAATACAAAGACCCTCGAAGATTCAAAACCCAAAGAACATAAACACAAACCCAATAATCGATCTCCAGCAAACCCAGAACATCACGTGAACCCCAAAAAATCAAAACCTCCACAAATATCAAAACGAAAAGCAAACTCATAAATTCTAGACCTATAAAAATTCGAAACAAACAAATCCATTAGAGGAAATCTAACTTCTTGAAAACTAAGGACCTGAGAATCTTGATCTGGGTCTATATGAAAATGGGTGCCTATTGGTTCTACCACCTATCTCCATCGCAATCTCCACCACTAAGCTAAGAGATAGAGAGATGAAAGAGAGACCCACCCACTTATCTAAGAGAGAGAGGATTTCGGGTTTTCAGTTGTGAGAGAGAGAGAGAGAGAGAGAGAGAGAGAGAAAGAGAGAGAGATAGAGTGTGTGTGTGTGTGGGTGGGTGGGGGGAAGAGTTTTGGTTTTCAACTGAGTGAGAGAGAGAGAGAGAGAAAGGGCGACATAAGAAAATAATAATGCCGACGGATTTTCAACTAATGTTGTGATTGGTTGCCAAAAATGTTTAAGAAAAGTTGTGAAATTTACTACAAGTTTTTTTCTCAATCTTTAAAATTGAAAAAGTAAATTTTTTGGGCAACCAAACAGGATATTTAAGGGAAGATCATGAAGAACATGAATAGTCATGTTTTGATGCATGTTCTTCCAAAAAAAAAAATAATAATAATGAAAAGAAAAAAAATTTATTTTAATTATTTTATTTTATTTTAATAAAATCATAAAATTAGATTTTTTTAATTATTTTTTCTAACATGCCTTTTTTCACAAATCATGAAGCTCTACGGATTCAAGCCTCTAAAGCCCCGAAGAACTCCACCACAAATCCAAGAACACGAAGAACACACGAAGAACAGAAGAACGTGAAGAACAAAGGATTTCTAACAAGCTCATAGCAGAGATTCATTGTAATTCCGTTTTAGCAATCTTCGATCCATCCCTCAACCAAATTGAAGGATATTTTGTTTCAAGTCACAATCACATTACCACAAATCCAAATCAATAAGTCTTGTAAGGAGATGAATCAGAGGATAACTCTTTTGTAATCACAGAGAATTATACCACAATCTCAATAAAATTTGCATTTGTACAACTATTTTACTTGTTTGATTTATTTCGAACTAAGAAATTTAGTCGTCTACATATTCTGGCATGCCCGGTGGGACCTCTTTGCCTCTCATCTCATTCTCCTTCAAAGAAAGAAATCTTCATCATCTTGCTACCAGCTCAAATGGCCTCCAGCAAGAACATCCAAGCTTCAATAGCTACTTCAACTAAACTTGGTACGACTACCACCAACAACTACATTGGTGCAATCAATTATAGCCAACCTAAAGCTCATAATCAACTTCAATCTCAACCAACCAAGGAAGCCAAGGTCCAAACAATCATCTCCTTAGACCTTCTCATAAGAAACAAGGTCATCAACAAGGACACTTCCACCTTGGAACACCTCGAGTATGGGGAAAATCCCCTTCTTCCTTCATGAGGAGTTGGTCACACGATTTCTCTCCCATCAAAGGGAACCCAAAAGATAAGATTTCATGTGCTCACTTCAATTCACTTTCTTCTCATCATCTTGGGAAGTTGTGTTAGTCATGATCACAAACACCTCTACCATGGAAGAAAAGATGGCTGAAATGGAGTAAAGGGTTGTCCTTCTCAGAAAAGCACTTGAAGATAAGGACCTCCAAATTGCAACTCTAATGAATAAACTTGAAGTACAAGATCTTGGTGAATCAAGCCATGGTCATAAATTCACATTTGCGAAGGATGACGAAGGGAGAGAAATTGAAAACACTCCCCGACAAGAACAATCTACTTCGGTTGCTTCGTTGTCAGTCCAACAATTACAAGACATGATAACAAATACCATCCGAGCACAATATGGAGGTTCTTCTACAAGTTCTCTCACATATTCAAAACCTTACACAAAGCGCATCGACAACATGAGGATGCCAAATGGGTATCAACCCCCCAAGTTCTTGCAGTTTGATGGCCATGGAAATCCTAAGCAACACATTGCTCACTTTGTAGAAACTTGTGAGAACACAGGGACTCAAGGAGGCCTTCTTGTAAAGCAATTTGTCCGTTCGCTCAAAGGAAATGCCTTTGATTGGTATACAGACTTAGAACCCGAGTCAATCGACAGTTGGCAACAACTTAAAAGAGAGTTTCTTGACCGATTCTATAGCACGCGTCGTACAGTGAGCATGATAGAGCTTTCTAATACCAAACAGTGGAAGATGAGCCCGTCATTGATTACATCAATCGGTGGCATTCTTTGAGCTTAGATTGTAAGGATAGACTTTCTGAAATTTCTGCTGTAGAGATGTGCATCCAAGGCATGCATTGGGGACTTCTTTACATCCTTTAAGGGATAAAACCTCGAACATTTGAAGAGTTAGCAACTCGTGCACACGACATGGAGTTGAGTATTGCTAGCCATGGAAGTACAAACCCTCCCATACCTGAGGAAAGCAAAAGGAAGTAAGGAGGAATGATAGGAATGCAAAAGTCAGCCTCAAAGACCTAATGGTTGTTAACACTACCGAAGTCAAGGTTCCAAGAAGAGGAGCGAAGGCAAATGAAAAACAGCTTGAAGGATGGCAAAAGAATGAAGTGCGCGCCTAACTTTTAAGGAACCATA
>NW_027070176.1:186397-333293 GCF_002906115.3 Quercus suber
CAAGACTTATTGATTTGGATTTGTGGTAATGTGATTGTGACTTGAACACAAAATATCCTTCAATTTGGTTGAGGGATGGATCGAAGATTGCTAAAACGGAATTACAATGAATCTCTGGCTATGAGCTTGTTAGAAATCCTTTGTTCTTCACGTTCTTCGTGTTCTTCGTGTGTTCTTCGTGTTCTTGGATTTGTGGTGGTAGTTCTTCGGGGCTTTAGAGGCTTGAATCCGTAGAGCTTCATTGATTTGTGATTTGTTGATGTTTTCGGACACTTTAGGCTTGATTCCCGCAAACTTTTGGATCTAGGCGGATGATTTGGATGATTTCTCTTCGAATGTTCTTCGTATTCGAAGGTTGAAGTTCTTGAAGTTCTTGGAGGCTTTAGAGCTTGGTTCCGGCAGAGCTTCTGGACTTCTGAGTGCTTCAAATGATTTGGTGTCCTCCTAAATGGCTTAGGAAGGCTTCTATTTATAGGAGTTTTGGGATAGGTAAGCGACACGTGGCGGAATCTGATTGGTGACATGTGACAGGGCTTGATTGGTCCGCTTATGTCATCGCTTGCACATGCTGGACTGATTGTGTCATCGCTTACACGTGCGAGACTGCTTATGTCATTGCTTACACGAGCCGATGTAGGATTGGTTCTTGTATGACACTTGGCGAATTTCTGTTGGCTTCTGAATAGTAATAGTAAAACCTAGCAACAGCATGTGGCGCTTTGTAATTGGCTGCATTTTGTGAACTTGGTAGTGTGACGTGTCAGCTTGTGATAGGTCGGGAATTTTCCTTCTCTACAGCCACTTAGGCGTTCTGTGTGCCATATATATACTTCATTTACCATATAAACTATTTTTTATTAATGAGATGACGATAAAAACTAAAATAAAATACATTTTTATGTTGGGAACTAAAAATAGTAAAGTAAAATAAAAAACGAGGATCAAAATGAAAATAATGTCAAAATATAAAAATCAAAATGCATTTACGCCAAGAAAATTTGAAAACGCTCTAAGAAGTCAGAAGTCAGAACTAACAGGGTTAAGGGGACGTTAGACTAAGTAAGACATAGTAGGTAAGATGGCAGGTTAGCTTATGTCACCAGTTTTTAATGGTATGTTTTCTCCTCATTGGTTGATACTACACGATAATTCACCTATTTGTAGGGCCGTTTAGCAAGTTAGCATAGGAAAATTGTGAAGAACTTTCGAAGCACTGACATATAGGACTGTTTAGTAATGTATTTTAAATAATAATTTTTAATGTTTAAATAATATTATACAAATTTTTATATATTTTTTAAATATATATATTTAAAAAATATATAAATTAACATTATTAGAATATCATTATCAAACAAAATATTCCCTTCATAAACAGCACGACCCAAAAAAAAACAGAAAAAAGACGTATAGTCGTTTTCCGAGAGTTACTCCTGTTTGGCATAAAGTTGGGCGCACTGCCCAAGGCCTACCTAAGGTCTACCACTTTCAGCACGCGCATTCGGTTTTGTCTTGTTTTCGATTTTTCAAAGCCACGGATGTTTCCTAGAAGGTTGGTTTCCTTGCTTTTATTTTTATTTTAATTTTTTAGTAAACAGTTTCCTGCATCTTTCCGCTAATTACGGAGTGATAGTGGGTGTGCAGTGGCTTCTAGTAGCATTCCGTCGTCTCTCTGATTTCTTTTGTTTGTGCAGCTTACTTGCTTCTTGCCAACTCCTTTTGAATACATGACATTCTGTCTTAGAATCTCGACTCTAACTCGCCGCCTGGTATATTTTATATCTTAGAATCTTAACTCAAAGAAGCTTAGCTCGTAGGTGTGCAATGGCTTCCACTAGCATACAAGCTGCTCAATCGTCTCTTTGATTTCTCTTCTTGTTCTAAAAGATGTAGTTTGCTTGCTTCTTGCAAATCCGTTTGAAGACATGACATTGTCTATCATATATAGAATCTAAACTCAAACAAGCTATGTAGTAAGTACTTCCCAATGTCATCCACCAGCATTCAAACTGTCCCATCCTCTTTTACCTCTGCTTTTTCTAAATCCCAACCGGAATATGACGTTTTCCTCAATTTTAGAGGAGTAGACACCCGTTATAAGTTTACCGACCATCTATATCATGCTTTGGTTGATAGAAAGATTATCACCTTCAGGGATGATAAAGAACTTGAGATGGGAAAGCCCATTTCGCCTGAGCTCTTGGAAGCAATCGACAAATCGAGGATTGCGGTCATCGTTTTCTCTGAAAATTATGCATCTTCCACATGGTGCTTGGAAGAACTTGCAAAGATTGTTGAATGCGGAGATAGAGGGATATTGACGGTGTTGCCTATTTTCTACCATGTGGAACCTACTGACGTGCGACATCAAAAGAACACTTTTGCAGAGGCCTTTGCAAAACATGAAAAGCGTTTCGAGGAGAACCCAAAAATGGTGCAGAAGTGGAGAGTTGCTTTAACAAATGCGGCCGATCTCTCCGGAGAGTGTTTAAAGGATGGGTAACGCTTTATTGATTGCTTCCGATGATATATATATATATATATTTTGCTTGTTTTGACTGCATCACTTAATTACTTTAAATGTAGATGTTAAAAGGTTAATATCTTTAAATTATATGTAGTTTTATAAACAGCACCATATACATACTATTGCAAAATTAAGAAAAAGGTTGTCACTAATTTAAGTTTCAAGATTTAGTTTAGGTTGTTATCAAAAGTCTTGTAACTAAACAGTAGAACTACATTTAAAAATTCAATCACTAACTTTGTTGTAACTATTAAATTATTGAAAAAAATAAAATAAAATTTTAAAGTTGTCACTGAAAATATACGTGCAGCTACAAGTCTTATAGTCCAACTAGTATCTCTTAATATTTGTAATGAAAATGTTTATAGTTCAAATCTCCTTATTTATTCTCCTCAAAAAAAAAAAAAAAAAATCTCCTTATTTATTGAAACTATTGAATTATATATTAAAAAAAAAAGTATAATGTTTTGATGGCAAACTGGCAAACTAGGGAGCAATACATATATACAAAGAGAGAGAGAGAGAGAGTAGTTTTAGTGGATCAGAAAAAGACATACAATGTTGTGTGCTTAGGAACAAAGAAACACACACACACATACTATATGAATAGTGTAATGTATACCAATAATTGTTGTATATGTCCAATGACCAAAACTGCTCATCAAAAACATCAAACAACATTTTGAAGATTTAGAATTTGGTCATTTGATGTTTTTTTCTTGAGGGTGGGTGGGGGGGGGGGGGGGGGGGGGGGGGGGGGGGTATTATCATCTTGGTAGTTTTGTTTGTATTTCAATCACATTGGATATTTTGATCATTTTGGAGGTTTAATTTCAAGGTCAATTTGGCCATTTTAGGTTCAATTTTCAATAAATTTGGGTTTTGTAAGGATTTATTTATTTTTGAACATTTTAATCATTTTGGAGGTTCCAATGTTATTTTTGGTCATTTTATAGGTTAAAAGGTGTTTTGGTTATTTTGAAAGTTTTAGATGTATTTCGGTAATATGAGATTTTTTCCCCAGCATTTTTGTAATTTCAAAATTTTTCAAAGGTATTTTGTAGGGTTTCAAGGTTATTTGGTTATTTTAATAGATTTGGGATATTTTTGGGAAACTTTCATCATTCTTGAGGTTTTGAGAGTAGTTCACTAATTTTAAGGTTTTAGGTGAGATTTAGGAGATTATGAAAGTATTTGATCATTTTGAAAGAGAGGATTTCAAATCCAATTTATAGGTTATTAAAGCATCCAAACAATAGATTTAAGAATCTAGAATTTAAAATCCTCTTATGTATAGAATATAAATATGGAATCAAGACATTCTAAATTCATTGATTTAAATTCCAAATCTAAATTCAAATTCAAGTATCCTAATGCAACCTTGTTAAATTCCTTCATTCACTTAAGAATAAATTGTGGCCCAATATGTGGTGCTAATTGCTACCTCATCATGTGTACTTTGGGCAGCCATTCAAGCCCGGTTTCTACAATTTTTATGGGCTTCTACTTAGGATCTTGAAATGAAGATGATTTTCGCTTCGGTCAATACTCAATAGTATGGATTGTATTCTTCTTCTTTTTGTTTTATTCTGTTTTTGTTTTGAAAAGAAATAGTCAACAGATTGTGTACTAAATGACATGGCATTTGAGATTTTCTAGTTGTTGAAATTTACGTTTCAAATAGCCAAATCAGAATTTCAACTAAATTGCAGTTTTTTTTATTTTTTTTTTTGGGTTTAAAAAATAAAAAGAACATCTATGTTGAATAGCCATGTTTTCTGTTCCGAGAACTAATAATCTACTTGCATGCCCTTGGATTTCGACAAGCAAATTGAGCTCGACTGTGTAGTTTAGTTCAATTTTAGAGCTCTCTCTTTTATGAGATGAACAAACAAAACATCAACGCCTACATGCTACATCTCCAATTAGTTTTTTTTTTTGACACAAAGATTTTTGTAATTTTTTTTTTATAGGGTGCATGAGGCAAACTTTATCCGAAGCATTGTTCAATGGATATATTCGAAATTGAAAGAGAAACGTTCAAATAATATTGAAGATGATCTTGTTGGAATAAGATCTCGTGTTGAGGAAATGATTTCATATTTAGATCTGGAATCAACTGATGTTCACTTTATTGGAATATGCGGGAAGAGTGGTATGGGCAAGACAACACTTGCACGAGCTGTTTTTGATAAGATTCTTGACAAATTTGAAGCTTGCAGTTTTCTCGAAAATGTTAGAGAGGAATCTGAAGCACATGGTTTAAAGACTTTACAAGAACGACTCCTTTGTGATATAGGAAAAGGGGGATTAAGAGTAAAGGATGAGCATAAGGGAATGCAAGTTATTAGCGATATACTGCATAACAAAAAGGTTCTTATTGTTGTTGATGATGTGAGTAAAAGAAGTCAATTAGAAAAATTAGTAGGGAAGAGTCATTTGTTTGGCAAAGGAAGTCGAATCATTGTAACTACCAAAGACAAAGATTTGTTGGCAAGTTATGAAATTAAAATTGTATATAAGGCTAGAGGACTAAATGAAGTCGAAGCTCTACAACTTTTTAGTCTGAATGCCTTCCACAAACCTCATTGTGAGAATGATTTCCTGGAATATTGCAACAATTTTGTTGAGTATGCTCAGAGAATTCCTTTGGTTCTTAAAGTTTTGGGTTCCTATTTGTGTACTAGAACAAAAAATGAATGGGAAAGTGCTCAGAATCAGCTAAGAGCAATACCCCATGAAAAAACTACTAAGAAACTTAGAATTGCTTTTGATGGATTGGGGGCAGAGGAGAAAAAACTATTTTTAGATATTGCATGTTTCTTCAAAGGGGAGGAGAAGAATCGCATTGCTGATATACTAGAATCAGTTTACTTCCCGGACATTAATCTAAAAAATCTCATCGACAAATCTCTAATTACTCTTGTAGGGGGGGAAAAATTGTGTATGCATAATTTATTACAACAAATGGGTTGGGAAATTGTTAGTGAGGAATCAAAAGAAGCTAGAGAACGTAGTAGGTTGTGGCATTGTGATGACATCCTTGATATATTAAAGAACAATACTGTAAGTGGATTATTATATAGACATAAATTTAGAGAAGTATATAATTCTACAATATATTCATGTAAGTTTTTGCTTTATCTAGCGGTATACTAATCTTACTATTCTTGTTTACCAGGGAACAAAACATATAGAAGGCATGCTATTAAGATTGCCTCCAGATGAAGAAGAAGAATTAAATGCTGAATCATTCTCAAAGATGAATAGACTAAGATTGCTCAAAATTTGTAAGGTGCGCCTTTCTGGTCTCAGTTATCTTTCTAATGAGTTATGTTTGTTGGAATGGCATGATTATCCTTTGGAATCATTGCCTAATAGTTTTCAGCCTTGTGAACTTGTTGAGCTCATTATGCATCGCAGTTGTCTTCAGCAACTTCCAAGTGAATTTAGTGTAAGATTTTCACTTTTGCTGTTTTTTCTTTTCTTTATTTTTATAAAGTTTAAGTTCTTGAATGCTTAATTTTTTTATCCCTGCTTATTTTTTCATCACAGAAGTTGGGAAAGCTAAAGCTCATTGACTTGAGTGACTCCCAAAACTTAACCCGAACTCCTGACTTCACTGGAGTCTCAAATATTGAGAGGCTGAATTTACGGGGTTGTACAAGATTGCATGAGTTGCACCCTTCTGTTGGAGGTCTTAAAAGTCTTATTCTATTAAATCTAAAAGATTGTAAATGTCTTAAGAACCTTCCATATGAGCTCAATTTGGAATCTCTTAAAACTTTAATTCTATCTGGCTGTTCAAGATTTAAGAAATTTCCCCATATTAGAAACATGAGAAGCTTGTTGGAGCTTTATTTGGATGGGACTGCCATTGAAGAACTACCATCAACAATCGGGCGTCTAACTGGCCTGACCTTATTGAATCTTCAAGACTGCAAAAACCTTAAGAGTTTTCCGAGTGACATTCATAGTTTGACATCTCTTGAAATTCTCACTCTATCAGGATGCAAGTGTCAACCACCAATTGATGCCACCCTCACTTTTCCGCGACTAATTTCATTTCTTTTTCTATCTTTCCTAGCATGGCGATACACCTATCTCAGAATTCCTATATGTGCTGCAACTGCTTTGTCAACATATTGTTTCCACAATGCCCGACATTCTGAACCAGAGCCCATCAACCTGTTGTTGTCTAATTCATTGTCAAAATTAAGCACTTTGGTAACTCTAAGTCTAAGTGACTGCAATCTGTTGGCACTCCCTGATGACCCTAGCTGCTTGTCGTCAATAGAGTATTTGAATTTGAGTAAAAATAATTTTATATGCTTGCCCGATTGCATTTCTCAACTTTCAAAGCTCAAAATTCTTTTCTTGGATCATTGTAGCAAGCTTAAATCATTGCCATATGTTCCATTAAGTACAAGGTTAGTTTCAGTACGAGGATGTACTTCGCTTGAAAATTATTCAAATCAAGTTGTTGTATGGACTTTGGGTGTAGCAGGATTCACTATTATTACTTGCCTTGGCTTGGCCGAGGATGAAGATGGCACAATTGCTGAGGTTTCTTTGCTAGACATACACCTATTGTGGCAAAGATACGTGAAGGTATCTCTTTCTCTCTCACTTGTCACACACATGCATGAGCATCTTTTTACAGTTGTTTTTAATATTTTACAGGATCAAATTCATCAAATGGAAGGCTTTTGCCATGTTTTACCTCAAATTGAAATTCCGGAGTGGTTCAAGCATCATAGGTTTGGGTCATTTCGACCAATCCCACTACCTTCAAATCTGTTCAGTAATAAAAATTGGAAAGGAATCGCTCTGTGTGTCATTTTTGTAGTCCCAGCACATTCGAACGACGTTTCTCCTGGAGAGGATACAAAATACTTTCATGAGTTTTATTGTCGTTTGGAAATAAATGGAGATCCTATAAATGGAGATCCTATAGCTTTCAAGGTTCCTAAGGAAACATATGTTGGTTCATTTGGAGTTTGGCTATATATATCGCATGCGAGGTTTAGAAAACATTTAGACGAACGGAGTTGCATTACCCCTTTCATTGGAACCAACAACCCGGATATTGAGATTAATTTGTGTGGTGCACGTATTCTATATAAGCAAGATATGGGAGAATTTCTACAAAACTTAGGCCAAAAAATTTTTAGGAGTCCTAATGACCTCCGTGGAGAGCTCAAGTCACACTCACAACTTTCAAGATTGTATCAGGTCTGTTCCTCTATCAGTCTATATCACTAAATTCAAAATTGTTATCATATCTCTGCCTATATTTTTTTAGGGATTTTAATTAGGAGTAAATATAATATATACGAGGACATCACTTTATCCAAAGCATAAAATTATGAGTTTAGTCCAATATATTATGTTATATTAATTCCTCAACTTATTCTATAAAAAAAATCCTCAATTTATTTATCTTGAGTAGTGTTATAGGCACTACAAATTTTACTATTTTGAGTCCCCAAATAGACATGTCACTAATTATAATAACTAATGGCAAACCCATGTGATACATGGGAATATACAACTATTTTATAACGTGGTATAATGTATGATTTATTCTCCAAAACTTACTAGAGATATTATTTCTAAAATTATTTTTCATTTCTCCATCTCTACAAATATATCATTCTATTATTTTTAGTTTTTTTTTTTTGGAAAACTTAGGTGCATTAATTTGATTGATATTATTCTTTTTTTTTTTTTTTTGATAAAAGATAGAAATACTATTCTTTTTTCAAGTGATCTATATTATTCAATTTTTTGTATAGTTTGTTATGGAGAGAGAGAGAGAGAGAGAGAGAGAGAGAATAATCACCTTTATTTTGGAAGAGAATGTGAGACAAATAACAAAATTATATAAAAGAAGATGAGCAGAAGAATATTTAAAATAAAATGTATAGTTGTAAATACCAAATTGTCCAAGTCATGCTATGCATTAAAATAACATTGAATCATTTTGTAATTTCATAGGATAACATGTAACAAAAAAATAATAATAATAAGATAGATAGAAAATTAAAATATAACCAAATCATATCAACCTAAAGTAGATTAAACATAAAAATTCATTAATCTAAATTAGATGTGTAATAAAGAGTTAAAAATTCATCAAGAGAAAGAATATATATATATATATATATATATATAGAGAGAGAGAGAGAGAGAGAGAGAGAGAGAGAGAGAGAGAGAGAGAGAGCACTCGCATTTTTGTGTGAGAAAATTATGGATTGAATGGAAGAGAAAATAGCAAATTTTTATAGTAAAAAAAAAATGGGGGAGAAGAATAGTCAAAATAAAAGGAAGGGATGGAGGAACTACAAGCTTAAAGTATAGAGTAATAAGGAGATAAAAAGGTAAAACTAAGTAAATGTTGGACACTGTGTAATTGTAAAGTGGGAAATTAATAAGGAAAAAAATAATTAAAAAGGAAAGAGAAAATATTGAAAATAGGTTGATAATGTGGCACTAATGTGGCTCAATAGAAGCGTAGCAATATTAAACGCTACGCTTCAACTTTTAGATATATATAGATATAGATTCAAATATTTGTTTATGATTGATTTTTTTTTTTTTTTTTTTGAGACAAGAATATTCATTCATTCATTCATTCAAATTGATAAAAAATCATGATACAAGGCTTCCATTGTTGGTGGGGGAGAATCCTCCATCCAATACAAATCCTCATCTAATGTATTCCTAGCACATTGAGCCAATGCATGTGCCACCTTATTTCCACCTCTCCTTATGCAGCAAACACTAGTCCACTGTAACCCCCAAATCAAATGGCGAATATCATCAACAACATTACCAAACAGTGAATTACTTTCCGAAGAAGAAGAAATGGCTTGGATTACATTAATATTATCACTCTCAATGATCAGCCTTGAGAAACCAGCATCCACAGCAAATTCAATAGCTTTTTTGCATATTTATTTATGATTGATTGAAACATACTAATCATATTTATTACCATATCAATTTGCAAGCTTTATGCGGTAAATCTTAGCATTTCCTTATTTTTCTTTGCACAAGACTTCCACTCACACGTGTAGGTGTAGTAAATCTTAGCATTTCCTTATTTTTCTTTGCATGAGACTTCCACTCACACATGTAAAGCCTACGCCAGCTAGCAATTATGAAAAATTTTTATCTTTAAACTTACTATTTTTGTATGTGTTTTTTTCTTTCACCCATTGAACATTTGAAGGCTATATATTTCTGTATTTTACAGGTAGATCAGACACGAAACCATCTGTCTGATTATATATTTCCTCAGATTGCATCTCCACCACGACGCTGGTTTGCTTATCAAAATGGGCCCGCCATAAAAACGCAGTTGCCTGCAGATTTGCATGATTATTCAAGATGGTTGGGTTTCACTATACATGCTTTGTATACAATTCAGATGAAAAATGATGGTTTCAATTACAAGCGGCAGGCCCGGCCCAAGGCCTCACCCAAAAAAAAAAAAAATTCCCCTTAGGAAAAAAAGTCCCATTTCCAATTATTAGAAGTCCAAATTTTTATAAAATTATATATATATTTTTAAAGGTTATGCATTTTTTTTATTAGTGATGTTAAGGATACTATAAATTTTACCATTGGCTAACAAATTGTCATGTTACTAATCACAAAAAAGTGATTTAAATATTCATTAGTTAGATTGATGAATTTCATCAATGAGGGTCAATGTCACATCATATTGTGAACATTTTATAATGCCTAAGTGCATTTTTCCTTCTCATTTCTATTAAGATTCTCAATATACAAGACCAATAGAACCCTAACTTAATTGAAACTCTAAAATTTTTAAAAAAATGTTGCAAATGAGTTAAATCATCAATTATAAATTAATCTCCCTTAATAGTTTGACACTTTAATTTTAAGTCACATACAAAATAATATCTATCTCCCTCTCTTAAAAACAAGATATAAAATTAAAAATTAGATTTTTTTTACTTTACTTAACTGTGTATCGGTGTATATCCAAAATAAAGAATTTTTTTAATTGTAATACATTTTTATTTATTTTTATTAATATTTATGTTTCAACTATGATATTCAATTCTTTATATGAAATTAACATTAGTTTAGTTGGTATTATTCATTAAATTATGTATTTAATGCATTAAATTAACCTTAATTTGATTAGTATTAAATAATTTTATTTAATTAATATTTACATATTAAAAGCTTTGCATAAATTTTTTGCCTTAAGTTCCAAATAATGTTGGGCCGCTTCTGACAAGCGGGATTCAACAAGTATTTTGTTACCACACTTCGATGCAATAGATATGAAATTTGGTAGTCAAATCATAGATATGTTTTTTGTTGTTTGCAGGAGGCCTACCGCCATGACAAAGCTTCTACCAAGTAATGAAACTATACAAGGGGAGTGTACTTCACGTGAAACAATATTTTCAAATCAAGTAATAGCTGCAGGCACTTCAAAAAGTTCAAGGCAAGGGTCTATTTATTTAGGCAAGATATCAAGCAGCCTTGAATGTTGGTTTAACCATGGACCGTATTTGCAGGTCTCTCTCTCTCTCTCTTTTTCTCTCTCTCAATTGCAAGAGCTATGTGGCTCTCTAATTTTGCCTTTAGCTTTTTTTTTTTACCTATTTTCATTTAGTTTTTCTCACTGTTATCCAAAAGTATATGTTAACGTATTTTTACCGTTCTTTTATTAATCTCTCATTAATTTCCTGAGTTTACAACACACCTTTTTCTCTTCTTCATATTTTTTAGCATACCCACCATTTTAGTATTAAAAACAATAGCAAATAATAATAATAATAATAATAATAATAATAATAATTAAGGACTAATAGTAATAACTAACCAAATAAGGCCCCAGGGAGAGATAGAGAGACATGAACATGTAGTGAATTGTTAAATAAAATGCACTGTTTCACTATTACCAAAATAAAAGACATAAGGTTCCATATATATATATATATATATAAAAGTAGATACCTCGTGTGGGAGTGCACGAGGTCTTGTCATATGACACTCCAATTTTGCATTTAGCATTTTTTTTTTTTTTACCTTTTTTCATTAAGTTTTTTTTTTTTTTAATTGTTATCCAAAATTTCATATTAATGTATTTTTATCATTATCTTATTAATCTTTTATTAATTTCTTGAGCTTATGACACACATTTCTCTCTTCTTAATGTTTTTTAGCATACCCACCATTTTAGTATTAAAAACAAAAGAAAAAAATAATAATAAGTAAGAATTAATAATAATAACTAACCAGATAAGGCCCTAATGAGCGATAGAGAGAAGTGAAAATGTTGTAGATTGTAAAATGAAATGCACTGTTTTACTATTACCCAAAAAAAAGACCTGAGATTGAAAAATCATCTTTAAGAGAGAGAGAGAAATTTGAGGAGTTGTCAACTTTGTTATACTAGCCTCTCACCACCATCAAGCCATTGAAATCCCAACGGGTAATTCTTTTTCTTTTTAAATTAGAGGCTTAAATATGATTTAGGCTTGGGTAATTTGATTGAATAGATTTTGTCTTGGGTATATAAGTAGAGAGTATTAATTTGGTGTAAAATGTAAAACCATATTCTACCATGGTTTTAAATCAACATTAAGTAACATTCATATGCACTTGCCCACACAATGTCTTAATATCAAACTATTGATGAGTAGAAGACGTTGAGAGAGTTGGACATACTTTTATTTCATGGTATGCAATGTGATCACAACAAAAATTAGTTGATTTTCATGATCTTGTTACTCTATTTTTGGTCTCATGATTTGAAAAAAATTAATCTTACCTTGAGAATGCTACAAATGTGCAGTGAAACTACTAAACTAATTTTTGATATCTCAAAATGTATATGTTTTTTTACTCTAATTTATTTCACTTTTTTTTAATAATATATGTACAACATTCTTTAAAACTATTTTACATAAAATATCACAAAATTATCTGTGTATCGCACGGGCAACTTACAAGTTGTGAAAAAAATTGAAAAATTTTATGTCCCTAAGAATTAATGATTCTGGATTATATTAACTCGAGACTTTTATTAAATCATTTCTCTTTGGTGGGTTCAAGTGCACACATAAAAACCTATGCTTAAAATAAATAACTACAATTTGGTCTTTTATGCTTACATTTTAAATATTATAGTTGTCAAAAAAAAAAAAAAAAAAAAATCTAAAGTCTATTGACTCTGATGCGGGAGGCTTAAAAAGAAAACTAGTTTAGTTTTATTTTATTTTGTAATTCAACTGTCTTTTTATTGGTCAATATGTATATATATATATATTCTCCAGATCTGGTAGTTTATTAAGCTATTATATTTTATTTCCCATGGTTATTAGGATTTAGAAGTCTATATATATATATATATATATATAACCAAAGATTTGTACTCCTACTAGGAGGTTTATATTAATGAATAAAATTTCTATTGAAAATGCCTCATGGTCTGGTACTGACTCCAGCAAATTGTAGGTGTAGGTTTCTAATATTTGGTGCTAACTCCAAGTAGGCCTAAATATTGACTTTTAGGTTCTCTATTTTTTATTTTCTATTTATTCATTTTTCATGTTGAATTAATTTGGCTTAAACTGAGAGCAAAATTCGACCCACTTGACCAAAAGCATTGCTGCCAGTCAAGCCAAAACTCTGAAAAAAAAAAGAAAAAAAAAAGAATTCATTTGTCATGTTTTATACCCATAAGAAAATCTAGCTTTCAAAACCGATAAAACAAAAAAAGAAAAAACCCACAAATATCTCCGCACCACTATGACTCACCCCTCATTGGCTACAGATCCCCACAACCATGGTTTTCAAACCCAAACCAAATTAGTTTGTCTGATCGGGTTAACTGAGAATTGACGATGCTATTTTTATATGCGAGAGAACCAGATATTTAAATAATCTAAAAAGAACCTCCTGAACTAGTGGTGGAATAAAAAAACTGCCAAAACTGTCTGCTGGTTCAATTTGGTCAAGACTTTTTTGAAAAATAATTGTGGTTCAATTGGGTCAAGGTTTTTTGTTTTTTTTTTTGGGTCAAGGGTATTTTAATAATTGAGAAATGGGGTTGTGAATTGTGAACCTGAGACCCCTTAATCAAGAACCATGTTTGGTATAGTAACCAACAGACCGGTTAGAGTTGTTGGGTTTTATAATGAAAAATAAATAAAAAGAAAAGCATTATTATATTTATTTTAATTTTACAATATTTTTAGTATTTTTTTTAATGGAGATTATTAGTGTTTTAATTTATTATATCACCTCTGTCTCAATATATTAAATATTAGTAAATTTATTTCATTTTTAAAATCTACTTGTAATTAAGTATTAAGGATTTATTTTTAAAGTGAATTTTAAAAAATTAAATCAAAGTAAAGGATTATTGTAAAATTATTTAAAAAAAATTTAAATGAAGGATTATTATAAAACATTTATGCTTATTTATGTTTTATTATTAACTATTAACGATATGTTATCAAGAAAATTTATTTGAAGGTTTGTTTGTATTTTTAAAGATATTTTAGTCATTTTTACTAAATATTTACATATTTAATACATTTATTTTAATTTTAGTTGATTACTAAATTAATTGTGGCCTTTAATTTTAATTTAATACATTTAAAAAATTTGTACAAATTTAATACATTTCAATCGTTTAATTATTTCTGAATGACCCTTAAAAATTGATGTGTCCAAAATTATAAAATTAATATATATATATATATATATTTACCTTGTTATAAACAATAAATTTCTGCATTGAACTTGGATTTAAACTAGAATACGAGAAGCATTGATGTGTCCAAAATTATAAAATTAATATATATATATATATATATTTACCTTGTTATAAACAATAAATTTCTGCATTGAACTTGGATTTAAACTAGAATACGAGAAGCAACGTTTATGAGAGTCTCATTTACTGACAAACTAAATGTTTCTTGATACAAATTGACTCATAATTGATTAACATTTCTGATATGTTTTTCCAGGACCACTACGAGGGCCCTCGTACTCTCAATCAATGTTTGCCTCAAAGTGAAATCCCAGGGTGGTTTAAATCTGAAAATATTGCCAGATCCTCATCAGTAACAATCCAGCTACCTCTAAATTTGTATGACAATCTTGAGTGGATGGGATTTGCATTTTGTGCTGTTTTCTCATTTCAAAAGCATGCTACTTCCGTTCCTATGAAAGGTTCAGAATTTTCTTTTATCATCGTTTGTCATTTGAAGACCGACTTGGGTTGTATGAATCCATTATATAGCATCAGTGAAGAGGATGTAAAAATATCATTACATCAACGTGGATTCCTTTGGTTATCATTCATTCCATGTTGGTTTCTTTCACCTGAATGGAGTCGATGCACTTCGGTTGAATTCTCATTTGTGAGCGATAGTTCGGCTGTATCGGCGCTAAAGTGTGGGGTAGATCTTGTATACCGGCAAAAATTGGAATTTACACGTAGAATGGTACAATGCATAACCTCATACGATGGTCCTTTCACATCTTATGAAAGATTTCCCTTTTATCATCCTCGTCAATTCAGTGGCAGTGATGGCTCTAGTGGAACTTCTGGTCACTATTCTTATGGTCAATTCTACAAAACTGCCGCCTTGGTAAGATTTCTATACTAATAGTGCAAATAACATTAACGTAAAGGTGTTGGTTTCTTTCTTTAACACAAACCTGATCTTATTCCATTGAGATTGGCTTCCCACTTCATGATCCATATTAAATTTTAGAATAATGTTTATTACAGGAACGTTAATGCACACACCTTTAAATATGCAAAAAAGCAATTGAAACAATTTTCCAGTTGTGGAAATCGTACTTTGCTTTTTCACGTGTGTAATGGTGCGTGTAACAAGTTTTTTACAAAATTTTATAAGAGCTAACACCATATGTTCCTTGAAATATGCTTTTGATGATGTTAGAAATATTATAAATTTTATCACATAAATTTTATAAATTGATATTTTACTAGTCAAAGAAAAATATTAAAACTACTACAAATATTTTTATAAAAAGGCCTACAAACTATGTGGTAATGAATGTGATTGATCATTGGTGCCACCTCAATAATGTTATAAATATTAAATTACTTTTTTATGATGGGAGATACATCAATGTGAAGACTCTAGCATCACTGATTTTTAAATACAACGCAAAAAGTAATTAAAGCTAATATACTAATTATGTTATTGACATGAATCCTAAACTCCATAATAATAAATCTTCAATTATATATACTTTTCTCCAACTACACTACTTTTTAGAATTTTGATAATTTGATAGTTGGAACAGGAGAGATTTGAATCTTGAATGCTTCCATGGAAACACTGAAAAGTACCAACAAGTTGAGCTACAAGGCTCTTGATAATATAAACTTTCTTTAATTAGTAATAAATTTCATTATTGAACTTTGATTTCAAACTAGAATATGACAAGGAACATTTATGACTTTTGGGCCTCATTTATTGACAACTTAAGTCTTTATAAATACAAATTGAACCTATTGTCTTCTAATTAATGATGTGGTTTCAGTAACAGCAATGCCACCCTTGGTAGTATCCTTTTTGTTGTGGGTAAAATTTTATTGGTCAACATGTTTATAGGGCTCATAACTATATTACCATCACACAAACTTAGTCAAGCTTGATTATCATTTCTGATATGTCTTGCAGGACCGCTATAACAACCGTAGTATTTTCAATCAATGTATTCTTCAAAGTGAAATCTCAGAGTGGTTCAGCCATGACTCGCTACCGTCAGATTTGTCACCTAAGTTTGTAAGAATTTTTTAGTAAAATTGGCAGTACCTTTAACATTTATATGAACTATTGGTTTTAGTGCATTTATACGGATTTGTTCGTACAAAACATGCCACCAAACAAGGATTATATAATATTATATTCAACACTAAACAAATATGATTAGCACTCTCTCTAATTTTACGCGGTATTACTCTTTTGCAGGACTTTCATCCATCCACTTCGTATAATTTTTGTTTCCCTCCAAGTAAAATTCAAGACTGGTTTAGTCATCCGAATCATGGACACTCAGTGACAATTGACCTACCCTCAAATTTGTACCACGATAGTAATTGGATGGGACTTGTTCTGTATGCTTCTTTCTCCATTCATGGGGATCCAAACATCATCTTTAGCAATCTGGCATCAGGAAAATCTCACTTCCTATATTGTCAATGCCAAACGAGTACGGCTATTGTCGATAATCAGAAAATTGCTTTCTCCACCAATAAAGAAGAAATCACGTGGTTACTTAATCTAGGTGAATTCATTTGGATATGCTACGTACCTGGAGAGCCATTTAAGAATATGTTGCGACACTACAGCCACATTGAGGCCTCATTTGAGAGTGATTGGTTAGGCGTGATAGTGCAGAATTGTGCGTTACAACTTTTGTACCAGCACAATCAAGTGCAGTTTGAGCAAGAACTAAAACACTGCAACAAATTGATTTCAGAAAATCGAAAGCTTGTTTGTAAACAACAAGAGGATCAAAAAAAAATAAATGAACAATACCATGTTGATAAAGGACTTCAAAGAAAAATATTTTCTAATATTGACTTTGAAGTTAAAAAATTTCCAAGGCTAATTGATCAACTGAAGACTGATGAAACTGAGATTCAACTTGGCCAAAGTGACCTGCTGGTAAGTCATCTCCCTCCCTCTCTCACTCTCATTCATTAGACAAAATACATTTCACCTGATTGTTTAGGATATATGAAATTGATGCTGACATATGCTTCTGATTTATTTATTTATTTATTAAATAACCAGCACATTAAGGTGGTTCACCCCCAAAAATATTGAAAGGACCAGTTTATTTAGCCTTGTTAGGTTAAATGAATAAATTCATTATCTCCTAATAACTTAAGTTTTTGGAAGAATCAGTAATTTAACATAGTATTAGAGAAAGAGGTTCTGGGTTCAATCTCTTATGTCCACCATACTTTACATTTATCAGTAATTTGAAGGGGGATTGTTAGATTAAATGAATAAATTCACTATCTCTTAATATTTTAAACTTTTGGAAGAATCGATAATTTGACAAGTCCAAATTAATTTTGTAGCAGTTTGTAGATTAATTACAAATTAATTCCGATATGTGATCACAATTGCTTGATTATAAACCACCAAATAGCAAGCACTAACATCCATAATATGATGTTTTCCTCAATTTTTGAGGTGAAGACACTTATAATAATGTTACCGACTATCTATATTATACCTTGAAAGATCACGAGTTTATCCCCTTCAAGGACAATAAAGAAGTTATGATGGGAGAGCCCATTTTTAAGATACTCTTGGATGCAATTGAGAAATCGAGGATGGGAAGGACGGCGATCATCATTTTCTTCAAAGTTTTTCACGTAGTGCTTGGGAGAATTTGTGTTAAATGCATGGAGGGAGGGATAAGAGTGTTGCCCATTTTCTACCCAAAAAAATAAATGTGTTGTGATATGTGGATTCTAGTTTTGTTTTGATCTGATTAATAACCTGACTTGACTTGAAAATATTACAGTTTTAAATGGGAGATAATATGAGGCTTAGTCTATAGAGTGGAGGCTTGACCCATTTTTAGTTATGCTGTTGTTTAGGATATAAATAATGTTGCTTCAAAATTAGGGTTTGATGAATTGAAATTTGTAATGTCACTGTTGTATTTTTCTCTGACATAGTGAAAATCTTTGCAGCTTTATAGATATAGGCATATTGCTTAACCACGTAAATCTGTGCCTAATTATTTCTTTAGGCAATTTTTTTAATCTCTTTTTCACGACTTATTGGTTCTAGGCATTAGTTTAAATTCCTAACACGTAAAACGTTTCCAGGAGAACCAAGAGAAGGTGGACAAGTGGAGAGTTGCTTCAAAAGTACTGACCAAAATCTCTGGAGAGCATTTAGAGAAAGGGTAAAACTTCTAATCTTTTAATGAGAATCCTTTTTTGCTTGTTCTGACCGCAATACTAAATTAATTTTTCATTTCAGTTTTGATTGTATTAAAAATTAAAATATATACTGTTTGTACACATCATTGTCATTCTGTTTTAAATTATTTAACCCATAATGTACAAGTGAAATTGTGCAGTTGACGAGAGAGAGGAATGTGTTTGTGACAGGACTGGAGCCACCACATGGGGTGTCCCCCTCCCATTTTTTTTGGGTTGAGAAAATACTTTTTTTTTTTCTTAAGAAAATTATTAAAATTATGATATTATTAGCTTTGGTATCCTTAAAATTTTACGTGCTTCTTTGAAAAGAAAAAATGTGTTAATTGTTTTTGAAATTTTTTTTTAATATTCAAGAGTTTCCATATTTTAAGAATGCAAATGTGATATCATAAATAAGAATAAAAATAAAAATATTAGTATACCATAGATACAATAAGACAAAGTTTGATTACAAACTTGGTTGTAACTTAAAGTTACAACTCCCATTAAAAAAATTAACATAACTATATATTTTTAAAATTTAACGGATTACGTATTATTTATGTTCTTAATACCCATGTCAAATTTTGTACCAATCAGATGCTATTTATAATTCAGTCTATAAACATATTTTTGTATATAATTTTAAACTACAACAACATAAAATTTAAACATTTCATTAATGATATAGCTACTAATCTTTGATCTTTTGAAAATTTTACAAAAATAGAGAATATAAAAAAGAAAATGTAATCTAATAATAAATTTGTTAAAATTTAAATTCAATAAAGTAATATAGAGTGGGGTTGTAGCCTTAGTTTTGTGATGGACCAAGCCTGAACAAAAAAGGTTAACTATAGACCCAATTCATATTGTGGGGTACAATATGATAATAGGTGTTAGAAAATGCCCTTGTAAGAAGGAAAAGAGAGGTCATGAAAATTTGACTACTTACTGCATATAAACAATATCAAAATTCCTAAAGGGGACATTCTCCAAAAAAAAAAAATAAAAAAATAAAAAAAATCCTGCTGGGGAAAATCATCAAAATTCAACAATTGATTGCAGATGCCATGCTTCTGAGTTTTGTTGTGAGAATAATGCATTGCTAATTGTAGAGTTGCCAAGAAAAAAGCATCCAAGTAGATGAATGTATGTATGGTCAAGAACAGTTGCTAAAACTATGATCTGTGTAAACAGAATTTTAGTATTCAAAAAGTGAAATGATGTAAGAGAATTCAATTAGTAATACCTTCATAATCACCCAAAAAGACGAGAAACAACAGCAGCTAATCATCACCTATTGTCCTAAAGAAAGATTTTTATGGTAGCAATTCCATGTTAAGCATGTCCGCCTGATGGTCATTTCTATTTTGTTTTATACTCCTCTTTAAGTCCTGACAATCTCTTTGTTTTCCAATTAAATGTTACTTATTGACGTTTGATTTATTTTCTCTTTTTCTCTGTTCAACTACAGTCCATATGATTTACTACAAAAAATGAATCGAGAAATTATCCATGAGGAATCAGAGGAACCTGGAAGATGCATTACGGCAAATAAATTATTGTGTAAATTTGGAGAAGAAAGTAATTATACAGGTCATGTAGAATATTGGAATTTGCACAAGCAGAAGGTGGTTTTGAAGGGCGGGACCATGATCGATAAGAAAACAACTCGCAAAGCAAATAGCAACTCGCAACTCGCAAACTCGCAAGCAAGTCAGCAGAGGCAAACTCGTAAGCAAGTAAGCAGAGGCAACCAAAAGCGAAACTCGAGGCCGAAGCTCGATCGCCGGAACACCTTAAAGATCGTCAAATACGATGCCTCGTTCGACATTGCCGCTGACGACGACGACAATGACGACTTGTCGTCTATAGGCGGCCGACGAAGTCGCTCTCTCGACCTTCCTCCATTTTTTCACAACCAAAAGAGCTTCAGAATCGAAGGCATAGACGGCGAATTCGACCTCATTTGTCGCTCTTTGGGCCTTTCCGGGATCGACGACTTCTCCATCCCTGCCGCCGATTGGGAAGCCCACCGCTCCAACTCCGACCTCGCCACTCGCCTCCGCAACAATCTCGCTTCTTCTACTTCGCGGCTCAAACCGACTCAACCGGTAAAGCTCGATGAGGTTAGGGTTAGGGTGGGTTCTGTCACTGCTGGACCTAGTCAAGGAATCAAAGGTTCTCGGCCGCCGGTCCTCGCTCCGCCGCCTGAGAAGGGGCGGTCGGTGGCGGTTGATCACACCTCAACTTGGGAGCTTTTTAAGTCCTTTGCTCCACTTGAAGACGAAGTCGTAGCTCCTAACACTACGCGTTTGGGAGGATACGCTGAAACGACAAGCTCTTCTTCTTCTTCTCGTTTGGGAGGATACGCTGAAACGACAAGCTCTTTTTCTTTTTCTTCGGCTTCTTCGGATGAAGAGGATAACAAGCAGAACGAAGGGAAATTGGGACGGAGTATTGGTCGGTGGCAAAAAGGTGAGCTTCTTGGAAGTGGCTCTTTCGGAACCGTCTATGAGGGCTACACTGAGGATGGCTTCTTTTTTGCTGTAAAGGAGGTTTCGTTCCTGGATCAAGGAAGCCAGGGCAAGCAGTACATTTCCTACCTTGAGCAGGAGATTTCACGTTTAAAGCAATTTGAACATGAGAATATAGTTCAGTATCTTGGCACGGACAAGGATGAAAGTAGGATTTATATCTTCCTTGAGCTCGTAACAAAAGGGTCACTTGCCAGTCTTTATCAAAAGTATTGCTTGAGGGATTCTCAAGTCTCTGCTTACACAAGACAGATTTTGAATGGATTGAAGTATCTTCATAAAAAGAATGTGATCCACAGGGACATCAAATGTTCTAATATATTGGTGGATGCAAGTGGATCTGTAAAACTTGCAGATTTTGGGTTAGCAGAGGTAACCAAATTGATTGATATTAAGTCTTGCATAGGGAATCCATTCTGGATGGCACCTGAGGTTGTTAATAAAAGGAACGGTTTCTACGGGTTTGCAGCTGATATATGGAGCCTTGGATGTACTGTGCTAGAGATGTTAACGCGTCAACATCCATACTCTCACTTGGAAGGCGTGCAAGCATTGTTTATGATTGGCAAGGGTAAACCTCCTCTAGTTCCTGATTCCTTGTCAAGAGATGCCCGAGATTTCATCCTCAAATGTCTACAAGTTAGCCCAAATGATCGGCCCACAGCAACTCAGCTATTGGATCATCCATTTGTGACTAGACCTCAAAATTCCTTTGGACCTGCTTCTCCTCACAACAGCATACAGTTATAAAAGCTTATGAACAATCTTTGATGTTTGTATGTATGTTTTAGTAAGCAAGTACCACTGATCCCGCCACTCACTGCAGTTCTCTCTCATTCTATCCAAGTTTTGTACCTGAACATGGAGTTACTCTCCGTGAGAGGAAAGCTTGACATTTCCTTGCTTTGAGAAAGGCTTTGGTGGTAATAAGAAGATTAAAAATGAGAGACATGTAGACTATTTGTATTATCTTTATGTAAGGGCATATTTGATGCATACATCTAGTGTCATTACAATGAAGCAATTGGAGAAGTTGTTATAGTTCCTTTGGTAACATTGTTTTTTACTGATCGTAAATATTTGAAGCAATAATGAACATTAATTGGGATGCTTGAATTTAGAAATAGGAAGTCATAGTCTAATCTTGTAATACTAAGTAATTTCTAGCAATTCTCTCGTCTAAAGCCACCCTTTCTACCAGGGCAAAAATTTTGTATGCATCGGACACATGAGATACATTTTCTTCTATCAAGTTTCAAGTAGAGGATGACGTTTGTCCACAATATAAGAGCTAGTGACCCTAGAGCATCTCATTTTCAAATGCCCATTTGCCATTATTGGACCAGCTCTCATGTTAGAGTTTTGGCAAACGGGGATGAAGTACACGCTATTTTGTTGGTGCACTACAAAACGCGGGCCCATTAGGCCGCGTTTTTTTGGGCCGCGTTTATTAAAACGCGGCCCCAGAATAGCTAAAGCCCCGTTTTAAAAACGGGGCCATAGAGAGGGTCTAAAGCCGCGTTTATAAACGCGGCCCAAGCCCCTAAGCTATGGCCCCGTTTAAAAACGCGGCCTAAGGACCTTTTTTTTAAAAGCTGAAGCAGTAAAACGCAAACCCTCAAACAGCACTCAAACACTCAGACCTTCTCAACTTCAGCCCTCAAACAGCACTGCAAACACTAAAAAAAAAAAAAAAAACAGCACCGTGGTCACACACAGCTCCTAGCCTCCACCACAATCTCCGCCGACCTCCACCATATCCCTCCCTCCGATCGACCCTCTCTTCCAAACCAGCGGTGGCGTTTCGATGCTGTAGATCCCTTCGATATCATCGACGCCGCCGTGATTTGTGGGGTCCAAGGGTTTTGAAGGGTTGGCCCTCTTGTTTTTTGCAGGACTCTGCTTCTTCTTCTTCTTCCTCCTTCGCCTCCTCCGCCGTTAACAACGCCGTTACCGTTCGTCTGTTCCGCCGCGAGTTCTTCCACCCAAAAGTGAGTTCTTTCTTTGCTTTTGTGTTTGATTGAATTTAGTGGGTATTTTGAATTAATTGAAGTAAAAGACTTAGTCTTATTTGGAATTAGTATATGGGTTTAAGTTTGATTTTTTTTCCCCGATATTGAAAATGATTGGTGGAGGTTGTTTGATTACAATGGATTTTGTTTGTTTAATCAGCGGTCATAATTTTTTGGATAAGACTAATGTAATAAACTGGTGGATTGTCTGGAAATTTTTGTACTGTTGTCCAATTTCTCTGATTCTATTAGACCCTGAAATTAATTAAAACGTAATTAGGGCACTTAGAGCACTTGAATTAGTACTTGTATAATAGAAAAAATGATCACATTTTAGTCAATTTAACTTTAAAATTTATACACATCAGGTCATGTAAAGTTGCGTAAAAATATATGATTTTTTCGATAACTATGTATACACAGAAAACAAAAACTGGACCCAATCTGATTTAAAAAAATAATATTAAAATTAGAACTCAGCAGTCTTAATCCTATATTTTCCCTATCACCATCGTCACTTGATGGTCCCCTACTCTATTTTACTGAACAACCTTGTATCCTCAAACGTAATTAAGACCAACAGAAAGATAAAAACTTATAATAAGATGCTGAAAACTGGTGTACCACAGAGGGTAATTCAATTTTTGGACGTAACATTGCTATAAGTAGAATGAAGTCTAGTTGGTTTACCAAAAATATTGTCGACTTATAGTGGCCACTGGCCCCAAAACAATCATTATTTTGTGTCTGCATAAAATTTGTCAACATAATGCAGTGGCTTCACATCAAAATGTCGATTCCATTAACTTCCCACCTAGACATGCCGAAATTGAGAGTGGGCCATGTAAGATCAAAATCAATAATTGTATGCTTTTTATATCTTTTGTTTGGGATAAGAATAATTGCGAGTCAGCTTCTTAACCAAAAAAAAAAAAGACTTAAAAAATTACTAAATGATATTACATTTGCTTAAATGATAGCCTTTTATTAATTTGGAGGCTAGGACATAATAATTTTTTCTTCTGTTTTTTGCTGTAATAATTTCTTCTAAAATGTCTAGTTTTCATCTACCCATAAGAAAAGGAAAACGAGTTTTACGTTGGACAACACCTTTTACGTTGGACAAAAAAAAAAAAAACTTTACAGTTATAGACGGTTTAGATATGATAAACAATGGTTTTATCAAAAAGATATGAGAAACAATGATAAAGTCATAAAGTATGTACGTAGACCATTATGATATTGAAAAAGAGGAGCTTAGAAAGACCGCCGATTTCTTCTCCGTTTTCTGCTCCACATGTCACGTCTAAAACTGCCCTAATATTAATAACGAGGCCAAATAGATAATCTTATGGAATTATTATTATTATTATTATAAAAGAAGATGATGTACAGTGTATGACACAGTGTGGGACTGTGCATGATTGATAGGGGTTGGAGTTGGAGTTGGAGGAGGTGTTGGTGTTGATCTTGTGCTTAAAGCAAAGAAAGATGCTTTACATAACATAACATAGCACCCGAAAACAAGAATAAGGAAATTGGCTGTGATGGCCTTGTTAGCTTTGTCACGTTAATGGTCACTACTGCTTTCATTCCCTTCTTTTACAATTTATTATTAGAACAAAGCTTTAGCTAGCAAATCTCACATCCAAAGCAACAAGGTCCATCATCCATGTACGTTCATTTGTCCTTTCCATAACCATAGGTCGACATCTCGTACCTATCTCCTTTGTCGTAGCCATGATTTCATGTATTATTTTGACAATGCTATTTTTTTATGCCCGATTTTTGTTTGTTTTCTTTATTCTTACAACTACTACAAAATGCGGGCCCATTAGGCCGCGTTTTTTTGGGCCGCGTTTATAAAAACGCGGCCCCAGACGGACTAAAGCCTCGTTTTAAAAACGAGGCCATAGTATGGGTCTACTTGTTAGAACGATTTCCATTGAGTCTCTGCACTTATCATTTTTTTATTCTCGCTTTCTTCTGAATTCTTATTTGTTTTTGTAAAATAGGATTTGGCTCAAGATTGCCTATTTTTAATTCTAGAGTTTCTCTGAATTTAAAAGTTATCGTTTAGTAAGTTTTCATATCAACTTTCTAAAAAAAACAAAAAAAAAAGTTTCCATATCAAGGCTCAATCCAATTAAGTCAGTACCTCTCTATGGATATGGACTGGAAGGCCTACAAATCCATAATCTCCCCTCACCCAACTTCAAAGTTTTATTTTTTTTATTTTTTATTTTTATTTTTATTTTTATTATTATTATTTTTTATAAGAACTTCAAAGTTTTTAGTCCACATAAAGTCATCAGCCACTATCCACTACAAAACGCAGGGCCATTAGGTAATCCTTATCTTTAGAAATTTACGCAAAATATTGTGGATTTTTGGGTTTGGAATGCTACTCCTTTTGTGTGTTGTGGACTGTTTCGTGAGAGACGAATGGTAGAAATTTTGATGGTGTTGAAAGGCCTATTTGTGTAATTAAGTAATTTTTTTCCAGTCTTGATATGAGTGGTTGACTGTTTTAGGCAGCATCCTTTGGACAATCATGTGTTGCTCAAGTAAAATCATGTGTTTTTTTGTACTTCCTGGGCTTAATTATAAAATAAATAAATTTGAATGTTACTGCATTATGATGGTACTTTCATTTTCTGCAGTTACTTATGTCTTTTTATTTATAACTTGTTGTTGTTCTGGTATGGTTCTTATGTGCACATATTCATTTCAGGGTTGCTGAAAGACCTTCAGACAGCAGAACTTCAGCTCAGAGAGCCAATAGTCAAGTTGGTTCTCGACAAGGTAAGCTCTGGTGCCTCTTTTTTTGGGTCATCTATGTATAGTGGATTTGCATATGTGTACCCCTATAACCATAAAAAACAGTGTGGCTTTAGATATTAGCAAGTTATATGAATTCCATATTAATTTAATGGTCTCATTATTCAGTGATTATAGCTATAGGAGTGGTGCTAATCTTAGCAATCATCAAGCCATGGTGCATGGTTTTTGATTACTTTACCATATTTGCTCCAGCTGAGTTTAAGCTTGCTGCCTTGGGCATCTTACTCATTGGGGGATTTCTTGCATGGCATATGGATAGCTTGCAAAGCTTCTTTTCGAGCTGTCCAACTAGTGGTGTCAATCGGGCAAGCCAATACCTTGACAAGGAATCTATCATGAAAATTGTGTTTTTCGTGGTTGTTTCTATTATGCTGGTTTTCATTGGACAACATCAGCAGAGTGTTCATAGTGATTGGTATTAGATAATAGTATACTATATTAACATTGCTACTTTATTAATCAGGATAGGTTTTGTTAGATACTCTTTTAGTATTCTGTTGTCGTAATTAAGGAAAAAAGGCTCAATAAATTTTGGAATTGATAAAGTAGTTTTTCCTATATTATATATTTTAATTTTTTACTTGATTAGCTATGTGTGATTACTAAAATCTGGTCATTAATTTAAGAAAGTAGATTAGAGCTCTGTTTCTCACCAAAAATTAAAAATAAAATTGAGTGCTTTTAGTGATATTTGAAGTTGATGAGTGTTTTTAGTGCTTAAAGTTTAAAAAATAAACAATATTAGTCTTTCCATCTACTTCCATTAATTTTCTAGTATATGTGTCTAATGAAATAATATTGTGACATTTTTCTAATGATGTATAAAAAAAAATTTATTAAAATAAACAAGTTAAGCATCCACCTCATCCAAATCCTCCATAGCACATTTTTTACTTGATTAGCTATATGTGAGGAAAACTAAAAATATTTTCCAAACCAACTGCCAAATTAATATAAGCTTATACAAATATATTCCTTATTTTAGCTTAGTTTGTAAATACCTTAGTGAATTTATGCGAATACAAAAAGATTAGGTCATATAGATGTATCATTGATGACTAACTCCATTATAATAATTATCCTACCTTCGTATTAACAAATCTTGGTGTAGGTCATATTCCGTAAATATTATATCGCCATGGATAAAAGTTGGATGGACAAGAAGAGGGGTTCAAGGGAATACTTTGAAGGTGTAACCCAATTCGTGGCATTTGCCTCCCCATCCGCACGCAATGGGAAGATGTTATGTCCTTGTGTGAAATGTGTGAATTTGATTTTACAACCAGTAAATGTGGTCCGTGATCATTGTTGGGCTTCAGGGATGCTTAACAATTACAAATTTTGGAAATTTCATGGGGAATCGGCGGTTGCCACGACGGCTCCCGAATGTGGGAGCTCTCAAGTGCAAGAATCTGAAAATGTATATGGTGATTTTCGTGGGATGTTGCATGACTTGTGCCCTCCGCATGAAATGCCACCTGAACCAATGGAAGAAGCTCCACCTACGGAACATTTGGGTGAAGGTCTGAATGATGAGGCGAAGAAGTTTTACAAGCTACTAGATGATGTAGACAAACCTTTATACAAAGGTTGTATGAAATATANTGTTAACTAAACACATTTCATCTCTCTCTGTAGATTTATATGTATATATAATATATATGGAGAAGATATTGAAGGAGAAAAGTTGAGGTAAACGATCCTGAGGTGTGGGTTTGGGCTTATGTCAATGGAATGTAGATAAGCCAGGTATGGTCTTATTTATTTTATGCATGGTAGTCTGAGGATGAACGGGAGATGTGCTCAAGAACTATTTCCTTGCATAGGTTCAACGCCGAGGCTCCCGGGACACTATCATCATTCAAATTGTATTGCTTTGTTGAGTTCACAGTGCTACTGTGGATGCTACTAGCTTTTTTGTTGATTTCACATGTGTTGTATTGAAGTTGATGAGATAGTCAATGGTGTTGTATTGAACTTGATGATGATAGTCATGTATTGAACTTGATGATGTTGTTGGTGTTGTATTTTGTTGTTGTATTGAAAATTACAATTGTGACAGGTTTGAGAAAATTTGGTTAATTGTGTGTGTGACAGGAGTAAATTTGAAAATTGTGTGTGTGACAGGTTCTTTTGGTAGCGTTTGACAAAATAATGGCTGCGTTTTGTATTTACATGCGTCAGCTGGCCTAAAAATAGGAAATTAAAAAAAAAAAAAAAAAAAAAAAACCTATAGTCGCGTTTAAAAACGCGGCTATAAAATTGTGTTGCAGTCCGGGCTGGGCCTTAGGCCGCGCTTAAAATGAGGCCTAAAGAGTTGGAATTTGGCCGCGTTTAAAACGCGGCCTCAAGATTGTTCTTAGGCCGCGATTAAAACGCTGCCGCAGGGTTGCTCCTAAGGCTGCGTTTTAAACGCGACCTTATGGGCCACTCTACAGCCGCGGTTAACACGCGGCCTAAGATTTATGCTTAGGCCGCGATTAAAACGCGGCCATATGGGGAGGGCTTAAGCCCCGTTTTAACCGCGGCCATAGCACCGGTGCTTAGGCCGCGGTCATAAATCGCGGCCATAGACCCTCTGAGGGCTATAGTCGCGCATTTTAGGCTGCGGTAAAAAGCGCGGCTAAAAAAACCGCGGCTATAGCCTATGGCCGCGTTTTTTAGACCTGTAGCCGCGTTTTTTAGCCGCGGCCATAGGCCTTTTTTTGGTAGTGATTGAAAATGTAGTGTTACATTAAGGTAGGGTATTTACAAAAAAATGATCTTTAACAACTACTTGATAGATTGACTACCACTTCACTCACCTGAATTCATTCATTATGCCTGCTATGCAATCTAACAAAATTGTTGATATGTCACCCTAAAAAAAAAATACAAAAAAATAGAGAGTAAGGCTTAAATGTAAGAAAAACAATAAATAAAAATAATAGGAGTAAGAGAGAGCATCACTTAATTAGAACACGTACCCCTAAAATAATTAGTCAAACCTAATAACCACAAAAAATTAGATAAAAATATATATCATTCCCATTCTTTAAAAATGACTCTTTTATTAGAGGAAATATTAAACACATATCAAACTGACCAAATAAAAGAAAAAAAAATGTAGAATATCCACACTCAGAGAGAATGTGCACGTTCCTCGGAGTTACACATTGGTGCTATGAATGCTATTATTTTAGTTACAAAACGATGCATGATGGTGCAATTAAGTACCTACAACTGTGCTCTCTACGCATCGAATTTATAGGACATGATAACACACCAGTCATGTAAAACTAATTTCCAACATCTTGAAGGATTTATCCTCATCTTGACATCCATAAAATAAGGAAGAGAAACTGTTCGGAGTTCCAAATATAGCCTCATAGAAAATGCATTTCTTAACACAAAAAAGAAAAGGCTTACACAAAGTATATATATATAAATAAATAAATAAATAATCATAAAGAAATAAGAAAAGGAAGAGCTCCCAAATGCATGGTTTTTTTTTTTTTTTTAATTCAAAACAAAGATATTTGAATATAAAAATAAAACCAATATGAGATGAGATAAGGAGAAGGACAATGATAACAAACTAAGGAAACCAAATATAAAACCAAATACAGAAAAGCAAATATTGAATGGAACCTCATAAAAGCAAACTTAATTTGCTGTAATACATAGAACCCAACACTCCTGAGGTATCTAAGTAGAGGTCATCAAAGATACATTTTTGCTACGAAAATCTTGAAGATCCACCCTCGAGTGCACGTTCCTTGAAGTTAAGCTACAAAAATCTTGAAGATAGACAAAAATATATATCATTCTCATTCTTTAAAAAATACTCATTACTTAGAGAAAATATTGAACACCCACCAAACTGACCAAATAAAAGAAAAGAAAAGATTAAAAAAGATAAGATAATGATATAGAAAGAATAATAATAACAAAGTGTGGTCATATTTTGTAGACAGTATTTTACGTGGGAGTTAAAAGAATTTATTTTCCCTTTCAAACTCTAAATCACAATAAAAGAATAAGTTTTTTTTTTTTTTCTAATCTCTAAGTCAACGTTGAACTAAATTTAAAATATATATATATATATATATATATCAATTTGAGTTTTAAAAAACTAATTTTAGTTCAAATAGAACTCATATTTGAAAATGTGAACATGATTATTAGTTCATGAAATTTAGCTGTATAAAGGCTGAAAAGCAAACATTCCCTTATCGTTACAGTTTTTTTTATTAAAGGAAATACCATTATGTTAAGAATAATTTGCATTTGATCCATTGAATTGCATGTGATGACATTTAGGAAAATAAGAACTCATATTTAAAAACATGAATATCAAAAAATTTGAGTTCAGATAGCACTTATATATTATATAAGAACTCATATTTGAGCAAAATACAAGAATATAAAAAACGTAGTTACAAATTTTTTTTTTTTTTTTTTTTTTTGGAAGGAATATAAGAAACATGAGTGTTACTTTTTTTTTTTTTTTTTTAAATTGAAGACAAAATAATAGTATAGATAGGATAATGATAACAAAGCAAGGAAATGATATATAAACCATATACAGGAAAGCAAATAGTGAATGGCGACTCATAAAAGTAAATGTAATACAGAAAACCCAGCATGCATGAGGCATTCTAAAATAGAGGTCATGAAAGATACTTACATTTTTGCCGTTGACTACACATCGCTATGTAAATCTCATAGCTATTGAGCTTAATTAATATGCTGTAAACATCAAATTCTAAAAGAAGCTATAGAACAGTGGTATTAAATAGAATTTGGTGACAAAGATTCGAAAAACATAAAAGCTTAAATAATCTGACATAAATGGAAAGAAAATAATGACTAAATACTTTTTTGAGTGGCTTCTTCTGGCACCTAGTCACCTATTACTATTGTTCCTCTTAGTAGAAAAAGAGGGACTTGAGGATGGAGATGGGAAGTATTTTCTTTTTTATGGAAGACATGGGAAGTTATTTGATAACATTATAACTGCTTCATGATCATGGGGAGATTTAAATTTGTTAGTTTGAAGTTTGGAGTTGTGTGTGTGACTAAAATGTGGGTGTACAACTGGTTTTTTTTTTTTTTTTGTGCAATATTTATAGATGTGTTTAAACACCCACATTTTATCAGTACGTGTATTGGTTTTTTTTTTTTTTTAACTATTTAGTTTTTTTTTTACAACTATTGGTTCATGGGGTTTTTTTTTTTTTAAATAATAATTTAAAAAAAAAAACAATAAACATGTATTTGCTTTGAAAAAGTAGGTTAGTGGGAGAGTATTCATATTTTGTAGGCAATATTTTAATGCAAGTAAGACATGCATTTTTACCAAATTATCATTTAGTTTTATCTCTACTTCAACCTAAAGAAATAAGGGTATTTTGGAACCAAAAAAACCGGTCCAAATAAAAAAAAACCTCTTAAATAGTAGTATAGATATGTGTCAATGGTAGACGAGTGAAAGTCTCAATTTGGTGAATGTGTATATATAGTTCATGGAGCAAATTGGATAAAATAAAAGTTCAAGGAGTGACATGTGACCACTACCCAAAAGAGACAGACAAACAACCAATGCCTCTCTCTCATGACCAACACTAAAAAAGGAAGACTAGAAATAGAAAACACATATTGTATGGAATAGACATGAAATTCTGAAATCTGTGATATGCAAAAAGCCAAAAATAAAAAGCAAATATGTGTCAAAAGCAATCACACAAGATAATATTTACATGATTTAACAAATTTACCTACATTCATGGAGTTGCAGTGATTTCATTATTTTCAATGAAACATACAAGATGTAACAATACAATTTTTTTTCTTCCCAAATAACACACTAACCATAATTTGAAATAATGGTATTTATTTCCTATACATAAGATTCAAAATGGGCTAAAAACAGGCTAAAAATTTTCCGGTTTGGGCCAATATGGACTAAGCATTAGAAAACTTTCCATTAAAAACTATAGTATTTTTGTATCAAATCGAGATATAATCTGGATTAAATACAATTATGCTTCACATTGCTCAACATGTATCTACCAAAAGCATTAGTGTTTTAAACTGATTTAAAATACTAGTATATATATTTTCGTATGTATTCTAATAATTATTATTGTTTCTAAAAAGAAAATATCTACAAAAGGCATTGAGGCACGCATGGGATATACAACGCAGACCAAGAAAAAAGCTAAGCAGGATCTGATGTGATATAATATTAATAACCATCTTATATAATAATTCCAAAGGATCTGATATAGTAAAATAACAAATATCTGATATACGAGTTATAATTAAAAGAAGAAGAGACTTCTCAAAAAAAAATAAATAAATAAAAGAAGAAGAAGAAGACAACAACTACGAAGAAGAAGAAAGCTATATATATGTATATTAAGGTTAAACTTGAAGGAAAATATATATATATATAAATATATATATATATATATATATATTAAACATTTCGCATTATTATATACTATTATTATTATGTTGTAGAAAACGCCAGATGTTTTTGATCATTTTTATATCATGTATTCTGTAAGATGCTCAGCCAGCTCAGGGCAACTCCGACAAGGAATGTGACCCAGTTTGCAACATAATACTAAACGTTGTGTAATTTTCTAACATTAAAATTAAAAGAGAGTAAAATAATGGCATTTCGAAAAAGTGTCAAATTTATCGGTTTTTGATGGAATGATTATGTTGACAATGAAAATACATTTATAGGGCTAAAATGATAAAAATTAAATTTAAATGACTAAAATAGTAAATAGCAAATGACTTAATGTGTAGGTTTGCCTATTTTGAACTTTCCTTCGAAGAAACCTGTCAAAGGGCTTGAAGCTTCTCAAACTTGCTTTGTAGTTGAATCAGTTTGAACTTTGAACGCCAACAACTTTTTAGTTTAGCTATTTGGCACATTTTCGTATTACCACAGGAGATATACAAAGTTCAAATTTTCTAACCCCAACTATTGAAGGAAAAACAAAAAAGGAAACATTGATCAAATCTATCACAAAAAAAAATGACTGCAATGTATGCGCCTCACAGCCTCCCTATGGTTGGAGGTAAATCAAAGGTGAACACTATTAGAGACCTTTCAGAAAAAAAAAATAAAATAAAATAAAATAAATTACCAAAAGAGTTATGGGATGAAAAAAAAAGTTTATCTCAAAAGCAGGTAGGGAAATTCTAATTAAAATAATGGCTCAAGCCATCCTTACTTACTCTATAAGTACTTTTAAAATTCCTAAGGCTTTATGTGATACAATCAATTCTATAATGGCAAAATATTGGTGGGAGCAGACAAAAAATGAGAAAAATCCATTAGATCAATAGGAAAAAGTAATGAACCCAGAAGAAATATAAGGGTATGGACTTTCGAGATATTCAAGGTTTAATTTAGCTTTATTAGCTAAACAAGCATGGCGATTAATTCACAGCAGTCATTCACTGTTCTATCGAATGTACAAGTCGAGGTACTTTCCTACATGCTCTTTTATGGATGCTAGCCTTGACAATAATCCTTCATGTGTGGCACAGCTTGTTGGCATCAAAGGACATCATAAAGGAAGGGTAAATGTGGAGGGTGGGCGATGCGAGAACTATTGAATTTTTAACTCATAATTGGTTGTCTCATAAGCCAGTATTTCTAGGAGAGCCTCGACATAATTTATATGTGAGGGACCTCATTGATTTGGCCACTATGCAATGGGATAGGAATAAAATCTTTGACCTGTTTGCTCACAGGATACGGATGGAACTATTGGCAATCCCTTTGTCAAGAACTTCATTACTGGACACACTGATCTGGAAGGAGAATGATACTAATACGTTCACTGTGAAAACAACTTATCATGTAGCTTTAAGGATGAAAGAGCAATCCAGAACTGAGCACTCAGGTGCTCCTTTGTCAAGAACTTCATTACTGGACACACTGATCTGGAAGGAGAATGATATTAATACGTTCACCGTGAAAACAACTTATCATGTAGCTTTAAGGATGAAAGAGCAACCCAGAACTGAGCACTCAGGTGCTAGGTCTAATCGGCATCTCTGGAAAAAAATTTGGACTCTAAATACTCCACCTAAGGTTCGTACTTTTCTGTGGCGTGCTTGTTCCAATATACTGCCTACTAGAGAAATTTGCAGCGGCGTAAGGTGCAAGTTGAACCCTGATGTGAATTATGCTGAAACTCACCAGAATTTATTGGACACATTCTGTGGGAGTGCCCCTTTGTCAGGAACGTGTGGGCTATGTGTCGGGGAAAACTTCAGAAATGCGCAAATTATGCAAGTGAGTTCTTCCATCTATTTCGAATGTTGGTAGAAAAGCTCCCACAACTGGAGCTTGTACGCTGGGCAACGGTATCATGGGCTATATGGAATGCACGAAATAAGTTCTACTTTGACAAAGTCCTGTAGCATCCAAAGATGATAGTCGATGGGGCAAATGGATTTTTGGTCTGAGTACCAGAGGTTATGCGCAACACGGAGGAGTAATTAGATTTTCTTTTGATTCAACTAATCTGTTGCATTAAGTTTGGACTTTTTTGGCAAACTCATTGGGTTATTTTCCTTTGTCTCTGGGTGGTAACATGGCCAGCTGGGGCGGAGCTATAGCAAGGCTTGGCCCCCCCAAAATTGAAAAAAATTATTTTTTATTATGTGTAAGTATTGAAAATTTAAATATTTAGCTACAAAAATAGAAGTTGGCCCCTTCAAATGTTTGAGTTAGTCCAATGATACTCTTAAAAATCAATAGAATTTATCAATTAGTCTAGTAATTATAAAGATAAGGTAGTTTTTGTTTTTTTTAATTCATTTTTTATACATATTTAATATCAAACTAGACTGCTTTTGTACAAGTTGACCCCCCCAAATGTTTGAGTTAGTCCAATGATGCTCTTAAAAACTAATAGAATTTGTCAATTAGTCTAGAAGTTATAGAGACAAGATAGTTTTTGTTTTTTCTAATTCGTTTTTTGTACATGTTTAATATCTTTGTATAGTATTGGAGTTTAAAAGATGATAAATTCTCCTAAAAAATTATCTTGCGAATATACATATGTGAAAGTTGTTAATTTTATTCACAATACATTTATAAATTATGACCTAATCTAGTATCAAAATATTAATGTTTATATTTGTGTATGTGCGTTTACGCATGTGTGTGATTGTTTTCCTTGACTCAAGACTAATATATTAGTAAAAAAATTTGGCCCCCCCAAACAAAAAATCCTAGCTCCGCTCCGGCCAAAGTTATGTACTTTGTTCTATACTTCCCTTACTTCAATAAAATTTCAATCTTTATCTCCACAAGTTTTTTTTTTTTTTTTTTTTTTTTTTTTAAAGGAAGCAATCTTTCTATCTCCAAAATCAACCAGAAGTCATAAAGCCCACATAATATAACAGTAACGTATACCTCTTAGGGCGATAATTACACCACATGAAAATTCAAAACTCTTACGGGGAAGAGCAGAATCATAGAACTCTTTCGTATATGAATGAAGCACAAACATGAGCAGGCATATCCAATATGTTGGGTTGCGCATACCCATCTGTCCAGGCATGCGCAGCCCGACATATTAGCAAAACTATCTACACAGCAAGCCAATTAGGCTTGGCCTACATGTATTATTGGAGCATATCTTTAGCATGATTGACTCAAATTAGCAAAAATAATAGCCCCTATTTTAGTGAACTCAATTGCTCAACCTCGTCAGTCAAGGCGTGCCCAACGCACTTGAAACCCTTTACCCTGTGATAATATAATACTAATGAACATTTCGTTTTTTATTTGCAACATTAATTCAGATCGTCAGGCCAGGGCCAAACCTGACAGCTTTATAGTACGTACTATAGAGCTGTCAGGTTTGTGCCAATGACCTATAGAGATTCACATCAGGTGCAATACCAAATAAATGGTTAAGATTAAAAGTTGAAAAAACAACTTTCAATCTCAACCATTGAATAAAATATATTAAAAAAAGTTAAAAAGTTAAAATTAAAAAGTAAAAAAAGTTAAAATAATTGTGAGAGAAATTAGTGAATTGCACCAGGTGCACTTGAGGTAAATCCGACACATGGGTACCTTCAAACGTATACGTTTGAAGGTATCCATGGGTCATTGGCACAACAACCATTTGGTTGATACTAGGGAATCTAGCTATCTAGCTATCATCTTAACAGCTGTTCCTTTTTCTACAACTGGGTATCTAGCTATCTATAAAATCTTTCTTTAGTTGCAATTTTAGTTGAGTTAATTAGGAGAAAGCCTAATTCTGTAGCCCAGTTGCCAAGCTTGCTGTTAGGCTTAAAAGACAATTTTATAGTAATATGTACAAAGCCCCAAAAAGTGATCTTTGATTTTTGCAAAGTTGATTGCATTGAAGGGAGTGAAACTGGATTTTTGGTACCAAAAGAGCTAGAAGTGCTCCTTCAAACTAAAACTATGGGTCTGTTTGGATTGAACTTATTGTTGCTGAAACTGAAAATTGAAAACTGAAAACTGAAAATACTGTAGCAAAATAATTTTTAAATGGGTAAATAGTACCGTGGAACCCATTTTTAATATTTTTTTAATACGTGAACAGTGCTAAACAGTGTTTTTGTCTTCTGTACAGTAAAATCATGTGATTTTACTGTTCACTTTCCCAAAAAAAAAAAAAAAAAAAACTCAAAACGCAAAACGTGGACTCAGATTTCAGCTGAGTCCAAACGCCCTCAATGTTTGTTTACACTTTTAAAGCCCAAAACGCACGTTTTCAAGTCCGAAATCCGAAATGCGAGTTTGACAAATTATTGTCATCATGTGTTATCAAAAAGCAGCTTTTCTAAATACGAAGGACTATCACGTTTTCATATTGGACCTTCGAGCTGCTTTACTAAAAACACAAATGATTTTGAAATGTTACCGTTGGTCATTTTTAGCATTATCTCTAAACTACCCTTATTTTTATTTTGAAATCCCAATTTTATCAAGATCTCAATAAATAAATAAATTACCGTCATGTAAGAGAAGAATTTCTTTACACTCTATGCTCCCTCTTTGTCAATTGCAAGAAGCCCAAAAGAAGAATTGCACCGTGGAGGTAGTAGTGGTTCTTCTTTCTTTTCCTTTCCTCCAACTTCTAACCAACCAAATAGACTGCAAAATTCTAAATCAAATGTGCAATTTTCAATTCCAACATAAACCCATAAATCCACTGTTGTTGTGGGCTTCTTCTTCTATTACGAGATTCTTCTTCTGCTACGAGATTCTTCTTCTGCAGCTGCGGCTTCTTCTTCTCTCATTTTTTTTTTTTTCGTGTAATATATTTCTGTAGACAGAGAAAATTCCCGACCTATCACAAGCTGACACGTCACACTATTAAGTCCACAAAATACGGCCAATTACATAGCGTGAACTTCACACCATCATTGAACCTTCGAAGACGAAGAACACACGAAGAACACGAAGAACACACGAAGAACGTGAAGAACAAAGGATTTCTAACAAGCTCATAGCCAGAGATTCATTGTAATTCCGTTTCAACAATCTTCGATCCATCCTTCAGCCAAATTGAAGGATACTTTGTGTTCAAGTGAAAATCACATTACCACAAATCCAATTAACAAATCTTTCAAGGAGATCGAATCAGAGGATAACTCTTTTGTAATTACAGAGAATTGTACCACACATTCATCAATACAAATTCACATTTGTGACACTATTTTACTTGTTTGACTTATTTCGAACCGAGAAATTTAGTTGTCCACAATTTCTTTTTTCTTGTCTTTTGGGTGAAGAAACAGGTGGATGAGAAAAAAGTGAAGGAAAAAATAAATAAATAAATAAAGGTAGTGAGTAGGACACATACATCACGTAAGGAAATTAAAATACAACAAATTTTCACAACAGTTGAAGTGTCAAATCTTTCATATGTCAAAATAAAATAAAATAATAAAATAATAGACTAGGATTGACCACAACTAAAAACAAAAAGTATTATGAAAATATTGTGACATTTTATTATATTTCTAAACTTTTTGAATTAGTACTATTTTTCTTTAAAAAAAAATAGTGCTATTGAAAAAATATTTTTATAAAAATTTCATAATAAAGTTTACATAGTAAGTTGTTATTAGTTCTCATCTAGACCTACTAGTGATATTTTTTTTTTTCCTACCATTAACAACTTGTCATATATGTTTCTCAAAAAAAAAAAAAAAAAAACAAACAAAAAAACAACTTGTCATATAGACTTTATTGTGAAATTTTTGTAAAAATATTGTGTCCATAACTTGCATTAAGAGAGGTAATTAAAACAAAGAATTTTCTTTATATGTATCTTGTCAATTTTGGTAATTTATAACTCAAATTGCCACTTTTAAAAGTGTTAGCTAAACACTCTACTTTTTTCAAAAAACACCTTTTGATAGTTTTATCAAACACTTTACTTAAAAAAATAAAACAATAAAAAAAATAAAATAAAAAAAAACCTCAATTTCATACCGCATTTTTTAAAACTGCCACTTTTTTAAAAACCACAGTTTAAAAAAGCTTAACCAAACTCACCTAATGTCATGTTATAAAAGTCTCAAAGTCAATGGGTTTGTTAGAAGTATTAATTATGTTGACTTACAACGAAAGTGAATTTACAAGATTAAAATAACAAATAAAATACAAATAATCAAAATAAAAATTGAACAAACTTAAAAAATTTTAATACTTTAACATAATTTTTTCTTGTCTAACTATTTTGAATTTCCTTCTACGAAACCTTCCAAAGGGTTTATAGTTTCTAAAACTTGCTTTATTGAATCAATTTGAACTTTGTTTTTATTTGCAGGGACAACTTGGTTTTTGTGTTGCCGACGGAACAAAATCAGAGTAAATGAAATTGTCTCGACTCTGGACAGAATTTATACCGAGGCTAGTCATTACCCATGAATTCAAGAGCTTCAATGCTAAGCCTGTCATGTCAAAAACCCGAAGATGTATCAAGTGGAACCTCCTGATGCGGATTGTTTTAAGACTAACTTCGATGGGGCTATTAAGCCTATTATCTCAAATACTGGAGAAGCAGGTATATATTGGTGTGGTCATTAGAAATTCCAAAGACGAGGTCATGGCCTCCTTATTGGAAAAAATTCTAAACCCTTCCTCTATTGCTTTACTGGAATTGCTGGCTGCTAGACGTGCGGCTTTATTCATCAGTGAAGTTGGGTTAGACAATTCCATTCTTGAAGGTGATTCAGAGGTAATCATCAATGCGTTGAATAATGGAGATTTGTTTAATTCTTCTTTGGGTCATCTTTTAAAGAATACTTTGTCGATTGCAAGTTCTCTTTAGAGTTGGTCTTTCTCTCATACTATTAGACAAGGTAATTCTGTTGCAGGTAATTCTGTTGCAGATGCTTTGGTTAGGAGAGCTAAATTATCTACTCCGCTGTTAGTTTGAATGGAGTCTATTCCTCTAGACATAGTCAATTTTATTAATACTGATTTAGTGATTTACCAACTTTTTTATTAATATAATGATTGATTTTCTTCTCAAAATTTTTTTTTTTTGAACTTTGATCAAATCTGTCACGGAAAACGACTGCAACTTATGTGCCTCATCATGTGTGCTTCCAGGTTAAAGAGTGTAGCTTCCTCTGGCACACAACTCTTTGGTGGACTCACCTTTGACTAATTAATAACCATTATAATGATTTTAGTTTTCCCTCTAATTAAGGAACCTTCCAAGGAGCTGTGAAGTCGAAAGCTTGAAGTTTCTAAAAGCTGCATTGATAGGAAACGACTGGCAGCGTAACTCACCCGATGGTGCATTTGAGTAGTGTATAATATATGTATAGTTTATTAAGTTGTGTGTTGGTAACTAGGTATTGGTGCTCACCTTTCCTATATTCTTGTGGATTAGACCAATTTTTCTTCCATTTACATGCTTAAGTCTAATAAAATTTAAAACACTTAGACTCTTAGTTTAATTGTTTTCCCTTTTACCACCAAAAAAAATTGTAAAACACTTTAAATTCTTTTTTTAACTAAAGATATAAAGAAACTTAAAAATAATAAGGGCACTCTCATTATCGCGATGATATTAAACTTTTTTTAGTTAAACTATTAAACCCTCACCTAAGTTTCACTAACCACATTTGAACTTTCACTTCTTATTTAATTTTCTAACTTATTGTTTAATTAATTCATTTAGGCTTCATTCATTCTAATGTAAAACAGCTCAAATTAGGAAAAAAAAAGGTCGATAGACAATCAATGTCTCTCTTACTACCAATACTAGGGTTATCAAAACAAACCAACCAATGTGTTAATGAAAATTTTAAAGTACAAAATGTAATAAAATGTATAATTTAAGGTAATAGAATATAATTTCTCCCAAAAAAAAAAAAAAAAAACTCCCGAGCTCAAGTCAAGATTCTTAACATGCAAAACAGAAATGGACAAAATGCAGTCATTGAAACCCTAGGGACTTGGATGCCTATTGGGCCTAAATGAGCCGAAAACCTTTCCACTCGCCCATAGCACATCATCCGAAAGAATTGACCCAAAAAAAATTACATTTTATATATGTTTAGAATATATAATTGGACAAAGAGGGCCTATATAGAAAGGCCTAAGGAAATAGTACAATGTAGTATCGTGGGCCTATATAGAAAGGTGGAAGCAACTAGTACAATGTAGTATCGTAGCATAGTACAATAAGATGTACATATGTATGATGAGGTCAAGAGTGGGCTTGGGGCTCCAAATAGAATAAGAGTTTCACTTATTTACTAGGTATCTACCGTGTCTTTTCCAAAAAGAATGGATAAATAAATTCATCCTCAGAAAATGGGCTGTACCCACACAAATGGGTTGATTAGACTATATCTGCAATCTGACCACCTTCATCTTGATCTTGTTTCTTTGTGCTGCTGCCAAACAAAGTAAACTTGTTGAATTCTTTGGTTTTATGTTGGATCCAATTTGATATGTGACAAAGTGATTGAAAACTCTTTTGGAGCAAATTAAGCAGCACATTAGTTGGATGACAAAGGAGCTCAAGAATTTGTTTGTACATGCGACGAATAAGCTCTACGATGATTCCACATAAATTAATTATGAGCAGCTTTAAGGGATCGATGAGGATTGAAGCAAGCAGCTCACAGGCAATAATTGCACAAATAACGCAAACAAACTTCAACATGGGGAGATAGTTTGCATTTTTAGATCCTAGTTTCATCCCCAAAAGTGCAACGCCATATATAGCTACTACCATGATAAAGAACAACATAATTACTTCGTGTTCAATGAGTGGAGAGATGCCAGAGCCTCGAAAGCTTAGTCCAAAGACAGCAAGTAAGATCGTGATGAGAAAGTTGAGAGGTTCATAGAATTTCGTGGAGGAGCGAACTTCTTTGTCACTTGCACCATTAAAACATAAAATTAATCAAAGGAACTACCTGACTTTGGATTTAAATTTTCTAGAGTAACCAATTTAATTCAACTGTTGACTTTTTAAAATCTAATTCATACATTTTAAAATAGATAGATAGATAGAATTTTGGCCAATTTTAAGATAAAATTACACAAACAATTCTAGAAGATTTTAATCAACTTTTTTACCTTGTAATTACATAGATTAGTTAGGTGATTCGTTGTGATTCCGGTTATGACCTGCATGAGTACCTTGTTATTACATAAATTAGTTAGGTGATTTTTTGCAATTCCTGTTATGACCCACATGAGTACCACTTTCACCAACAACAACAACAACAATGAAATATAAAATATAAAATTTCAACATGAAATTAATTATTAGTGAAAAAATGAAACCCCTGCCAACAAAAGAATTTAATGGGATTATTGTTTTTAACATATGCTATTACACGCACGTTTACCCACATGAAAAACCTTGAAGTCTATATTTTTACTTTAAATCGTGTAATAAAATAAATAAAAACACTCAGCTCACTTGCTAGGTGCTGGTATGGTATGGTAATCCGCTGGTTGAGGAATGAGGAAGGAAGCCGTTGTATTGGCAGCTATGGCTTGGTATCTTTAGGAGTACTGATCACTAGTAAGTAGTATATAGCTAGTGCTTCATATATATATATATATATATATAAGAAACAAACAATTAAAAATAATGAAGATCGACAAAGACAACATGTATACCTTCCAGCAGCTTGGCTCTTTGATACGACGTTTGCTGTTTTCTTTTTCTTACGAAATCCTTGTGAGACTGATCTTCGTGTCCCAACGGGATGACCACCAACTCCAAGACTTGTTGTTTCCTCTTTCATGATCTCCATGTTGGCTTACTCCGTATTATGTGTCTATAATTCTTAACACAATTGCTGGAAAGAAATATATACGAGCAGCTGAATTTACGATATATGATCTCAATGCTGATCCTCCTGGACGATATGTATCATAATGTGTGTGAGACTGAGAGAGAGAAAAGATTTGAATGTGTGAGAGAGTGCCTGAGAGTGGAAAGGTATATATAGGAGAGAGTGCATTTAAAATGGAGGTTGACTTTTGGGTTTGCATTATGAGTACGTGTTCTTTTTCGCCGTTGCATTGGGTTTTATTTTTTTGTCAAAAGTCTATGCTGAATCGACGGATGATATTGAAGGAAATCCGAAATCTTTTTTAACAAACAAAAACTTTTATAATTTAAAGCTAGTTTTGTAGATGTAGTTCAATTAGTTCACACCTTCTAATGTTTTTTCTTTTTATTATTAATACATAANTGTAGACAGAGAAAATTCCCGACCTATCACAAGCTGACACGTCACACTATTAAGTCCACAAAATACGGCCAATTACATAGCGTCGTGTATTGCTGCTAGGTTTTGCTATCATTACTCAGAAACCAACAGAAATTTGCCAAGTGTCATGCAAAGACCAATCACACATCATCACACGTGTAAGCGATGACATAAGCAGTCTCGCACGTGTAAGGGATGACACAATCAATCAGCATGTGCAGGCAATGACATAAGCAGACCAATCAAGCTCTGCCACGTGTCACCAATCAGACTCCGCCACGTATCGCTTACCTATCCCAAAACTCCTATAAATAGAAGCCTTCCTAAGGCATTTCAAAAGGGGATGAAATCCAAGGAGGACCAGGCCATTGAAAGCACTCAGAAGTCCAGAAGCTCTGCCGGAATCAAGCTCTAAAGCCTCCAAGAACTTCAAGAACTTCAACTTCGAATACGAAGAACATTCGAAGGAAAATCATCCAAATCATCCGCCTAGATCCAAAAGTTTGCTGGAATCAAGCTCAAAAGCCTCCAGAAACATCAACAAACCACAAATCAGTGAAGCTCTACGGATCAAGCCTCTAAAGCCCCGAAGAACTTCCACCACAAACCTTCGAATACAAAGAACATTCGAAGAGGAATCATCCAAATCATATTCCTAAATCTCAAAGTTCACTGGAATCAAGCTCAAAAGCCTCCAGAAACCTCACAAACCACAAATCATTGAAGCTCTACGGATTCAAGCCTCTAAAGCACCGAAGAACTTCCACCACAAACCTTCGAAGACGAAGAACACACGAAGAACACGAAGAACACACGAAGAACGTGAAGAACAAAGGATTTCTAACAAGCTCATAGCCAGAGATTCATTGTAATTCCGTTTCAACAATCTTCGATCCATCCTTCAGCCAAATTGAAGGATACTTTGTGTTCAAGTGAAAATCACATTACCACAAATCCAATTAACAAATCTTTCAAGGAGATCGAATCAGAGGATAACTCTTTTGTAATTACAGAGAATTGTACCACACATTCATCAATACAAATTCACATTTGTGACACTATTTTACTTGTTTGACTTATTTCGAACCGAGAAATTTAGTTGTCCACATATTCTGGCACGCCCGGTGGGACATCTCTGCCTCTCATCTCATTCTCCTTCAAAGAAAGAAATCTTATCATCTTGCTACCAGTTCAAATGGCCTCTAGCAAGAACATCCAAGCTTCAACAGCTTCTTCAACTAAACTTGGTACGGCTACCACCAACAACTACATTGGTGCAATCAATTGTAGCCAACCTAAAGCTCATAATCAACTTCAATCTCAATCAACCAAGGAAGCCAAGGTCCAGACAATCATCTCCTTAGACCCTCTTGCAAGAAACAAGGTCATCAACAAGGACGTCTCCACCTTGGAACACCTCAAGTATGGGGGCAAATCCCCTTCTTCCTTCACAAGAAGTTGGTCACACGATCTTTCTCCCATCAAAGGGAACCCAAAAGATGAGATTTCACGTGCCCACTTCAATTCACTTCCTTCTCCATCATCTTGGGAAGTTGTGTCAGTCATGATGACTAACACCTTACCATGGAAGAAAAAATGGTTGAAATGGAACAAAGGGTCGTCCTTCTCACAAAAGCACTTGAAGATAAGGACCTCCAAATTGCAACTTTAATGAACAAACTCGAAGTACAAGATCTTGGTGAATCAAGCCATGGTCATAAATTCGCATCTGCAAAGGATGACGAAGGGAGAGAAATTGAAAACACTCCCCGACGAGAACAATCTACTTCGGTTGCTTCGTTGTCAGTCCAACAATTACAAGACATGATAACAAATACCATCCGAGCACAATATGGAGGTTCTTCTACAAGTTCTCTCACATATTCAAAACCCTACACAAAGCACATCGACAACATGAGGATGCCAAATGGGTATCAACCCCCCAAGTTCTTGCAATTTGATGGCCATGGAAATCCTAAGCAACACATTGCTCACTTTGTAGAAACTTGTGAGAACGCAGGGACTCAAGGAGGCCTCCTTGTAAAGCAATTTGTTCGTTCGCTCAAAGGAAATGCCTTTGATTGGTATACAGACTTAGAACCCGAGTCAATCGACAGTTGGCAACAACTCGAAAGAGAATTTCTTGACCGATTCTATAGCACACGTCGCACGGTAAGCATGATGGAGCTTACTAATACCAAGCAATGGGAAGATGAGCCGGTGGTTGATTATATCAATCGTTTTTTTTTCCTACCATTAACAACTTGTCATATATGTTTCTCAAAAAAAAAAAAAAAAAAACAAACAAACAAACAACTTGTCATATAGACTTTATTGTGAAATTTTTGTAAAAATATTGTGTCCATAACTTGCATTAAGAGAGGTAATTAAAACAAAGAATTTTCTTTATATGTATCTTGTCAATTTTGGTAATTTATAACTCAAATTGCCACTTTTAAAAGTGTTAGCTAAACACTCTACTTTTTTCAAAAAACACCTTTTGATAGTTTTATCAAACACTTTACTTAAAAAAATAAAACAATAAAAAAAAATAAAATAAAAAAAAACCTCAATTTCATACCGCATTTTTTAAAACTGCCACTTTTTTAAAAACCACAGTTTAAAAAAGCTTAACCAAACTCACCTAATGTCATGTTATAAAAGTCTCAAAGTCAATGGGTTTGTTAGAAGTATTAATTATGTTGACTTACAACGAAAGTGAATTTACAAGATTAAAATAACAAATAAAATACAAATAATCAAAATAAAAATTGAACAAACTTAAAAAATTTTAATACTTTAACATAATTTTTTCTTGTCTAACTATTTTGAATTTCCTTCTACGAAACCTTCCAAAGGGTTTATAGTTTCTAAAACTTGCTTTATTGAATCAATTTGAACTTTGTTTTTATTTGCAGGGACAACTTGGTTTTTGTGTTGCCGACGGAACAAAATCAGAGTAAATGAAATTGTCTCGACTCTGGACAGAATTTATACCGAGGCTAGTCATTACCCATGAATTCAAGAGCTTCAATGCTAAGCCTGTCATGTCAAAAACCCGAAGATGTATCAAGTGGAACCTCCTGATGCGGATTGTTTTAAGACTAACTTCGATGGGGCTATTAAGCCTATTATCTCAAATACTGGAGAAGCAGGTATATATTGGTGTGGTCATTAGAAATTCCAAAGACGAGGTCATGGCCTCCTTATTGGAAAAAATTCTAAACCCTTCCTCTATTGCTTTACTGGAATTGCTGGCTGCTAGACGTGCGGCTTTATTCATCAGTGAAGTTGGGTTAGACAATTCCATTCTTGAAGGTGATTCAGAGGTAATCATCAATGCGTTGAATAATGGAGATTTGTTTAATTCTTCTTTGGGTCATCTTTTAAAGAATACTTTGTCGATTGCAAGTTCTCTTTAGAGTTGGTCTTTCTCTCATACTATTAGACAAGGTAATTCTGTTGCAGGTAATTCTGTTGCAGATGCTTTGGTTAGGAGAGCTAAATTATCTACTCCGCTGTTAGTTTGAATGGAGTCTATTCCTCTAGACATAGTCAATTTTATTAATACTGATTTAGTGATTTACCAACTTTTTTATTAATATAATGATTGATTTTCTTCTCAAAATTTTTTTTTTTTGAACTTTGATCAAATCTGTCACGGAAAACGACTGCAACTTATGTGCCTCATCATGTGTGCTTCCAGGTTAAAGAGTGTAGCTTCCTCTGGCACACAACTCTTTGGTGGACTCACCTTTGACTAATTAATAACCATTATAATGATTTTAGTTTTCCCTCTAATTAAGGAACCTTCCAAGGAGCTGTGAAGTCGAAAGCTTGAAGTTTCTAAAAGCTGCATTGATAGGAAACGACTGGCAGCGTAACTCACCCGATGGTGCATTTGAGTAGTGTATAATATATGTATAGTTTATTAAGTTGTGTGTTGGTAACTAGGTATTGGTGCTCACCTTTCCTATATTCTTGTGGATTAGACCAATTTTTCTTCCATTTACATGCTTAAGTCTAATAAAATTTAAAACACTTAGACTCTTAGTTTAATTGTTTTCCCTTTTACCACCAAAAAAAATTGTAAAACACTTTAAATTCTTTTTTTAACTAAAGATATAAAGAAACTTAAAAATAATAAGGGCACTCTCATTATCGCGATGATATTAAACTTTTTTTAGTTAAACTATTAAACCCTCACCTAAGTTTCACTAACCACATTTGAACTTTCACTTCTTATTTAATTTTCTAACTTATTGTTTAATTAATTCATTTAGGCTTCATTCATTCTAATGTAAAACAGCTCAAATTAGGAAAAAAAAAGGTCGATAGACAATCAATGTCTCTCTTACTACCAATACTAGGGTTATCAAAACAAACCAACCAATGTGTTAATGAAAATTTTAAAGTACAAAATGTAATAAAATGTATAATTTAAGGTAATAGAATATAATTTCTCCCAAAAAAAAAAAAAAAAAACTCCCGAGCTCAAGTCAAGATTCTTAACATGCAAAACAGAAATGGACAAAATGCAGTCATTGAAACCCTAGGGACTTGGATGCCTATTGGGCCTAAATGAGCCGAAAACCTTTCCACTCGCCCATAGCACATCATCCGAAAGAATTGACCCAAAAAAAATTACATTTTATATATGTTTAGAATATATAATTGGACAAAGAGGGCCTATATAGAAAGGCCTAAGGAAATAGTACAATGTAGTATCGTGGGCCTATATAGAAAGGTGGAAGCAACTAGTACAATGTAGTATCGTAGCATAGTACAATAAGATGTACATATGTATGATGAGGTCAAGAGTGGGCTTGGGGCTCCAAATAGAATAAGAGTTTCACTTATTTACTAGGTATCTACCGTGTCTTTTCCAAAAAGAATGGATAAATAAATTCATCCTCAGAAAATGGGCTGTACCCACACAAATGGGTTGATTAGACTATATCTGCAATCTGACCACCTTCATCTTGATCTTGTTTCTTTGTGCTGCTGCCAAACAAAGTAAACTTGTTGAATTCTTTGGTTTTATGTTGGATCCAATTTGATATGTGACAAAGTGATTGAAAACTCTTTTGGAGCAAATTAAGCAGCACATTAGTTGGATGACAAAGGAGCTCAAGAATTTGTTTGTACATGCGACGAATAAGCTCTACGATGATTCCACATAAATTAATTATGAGCAGCTTTAAGGGATCGATGAGGATTGAAGCAAGCAGCTCACAGGCAATAATTGCACAAATAACGCAAACAAACTTCAACATGGGGAGATAGTTTGCATTTTTAGATCCTAGTTTCATCCCCAAAAGTGCAACGCCATATATAGCTACTACCATGATAAAGAACAACATAATTACTTCGTGTTCAATGAGTGGAGAGATGCCAGAGCCTCGAAAGCTTAGTCCAAAGACAGCAAGTAAGATCGTGATGAGAAAGTTGAGAGGTTCATAGAATTTCGTGGAGGAGCGAACTTCTTTGTCACTTGCACCATTAAAACATAAAATTAATCAAAGGAACTACCTGACTTTGGATTTAAATTTTCTAGAGTAACCAATTTAATTCAACTGTTGACTTTTTAAAATCTAATTCATACATTTTAAAATAGATAGATAGATAGAATTTTGGCCAATTTTAAGATAAAATTACACAAACAATTCTAGAAGATTTTAATCAACTTTTTTACCTTGTAATTACATAGATTAGTTAGGTGATTCGTTGTGATTCCGGTTATGACCTGCATGAGTACCTTGTTATTACATAAATTAGTTAGGTGATTTTTTGCAATTCCTGTTATGACCCACATGAGTACCACTTTCACCAACAACAACAACAACAATGAAATATAAAATATAAAATTTCAACATGAAATTAATTATTAGTGAAAAAATGAAACCCCTGCCAACAAAAGAATTTAATGGGATTATTGTTTTTAACATATGCTATTACACGCACGTTTACCCACATGAAAAACCTTGAAGTCTATATTTTTACTTTAAATCGTGTAATAAAATAAATAAAAACACTCAGCTCACTTGCTAGGTGCTGGTATGGTATGGTAATCCGCTGGTTGAGGAATGAGGAAGGAAGCCGTTGTATTGGCAGCTATGGCTTGGTATCTTTAGGAGTACTGATCACTAGTAAGTAGTATATAGCTAGTGCTTCATATATATATATATATATATATAAGAAACAAACAATTAAAAATAATGAAGATCGACAAAGACAACATGTATACCTTCCAGCAGCTTGGCTCTTTGATACGACGTTTGCTGTTTTCTTTTTCTTACGAAATCCTTGTGAGACTGATCTTCGTGTCCCAACGGGATGACCACCAACTCCAAGACTTGTTGTTTCCTCTTTCATGATCTCCATGTTGGCTTACTCCGTATTATGTGTCTATAATTCTTAACACAATTGCTGGAAAGAAATATATACGAGCAGCTGAATTTACGATATATGATCTCAATGCTGATCCTCCTGGACGATATGTATCATAATGTGTGTGAGACTGAGAGAGAGAAAAGATTTGAATGTGTGAGAGAGTGCCTGAGAGTGGAAAGGTATATATAGGAGAGAGTGCATTTAAAATGGAGGTTGACTTTTGGGTTTGCATTATGAGTACGTGTTCTTTTTCGCCGTTGCATTGGGTTTTATTTTTTTGTCAAAAGTCTATGCTGAATCGACGGATGATATTGAAGGAAATCCGAAATCTTTTTTAACAAACAAAAACTTTTATAATTTAAAGCTAGTTTTGTAGATGTAGTTCAATTAGTTCACACCTTCTAATGTTTTTTCTTTTTATTATTAATACATAAAAGTAGGTTTTCTTTTCTTTCTTTTCTCTTCGTTTTTTGTTTTTTTTTTTCTTTTGTTTTTTTTCTTTTTTTTTTTCTTTTTGTGTGAAAAACACATCAAATACGAATTGGTTGGTTAACAAAACAAATGTTCTTGTGTGTGGGGTCAGCTTAACTTTGATTAAGAAACAATATCTTCAGCATAATATAAAAATTCTTGGCTGACAACAAAGAGAACTATTTGTATAATTTTATTAAAGTTGTCTTTCGATTGTAAGGCGGCAATTTACAAATCAGATTATCCATGAACTGTTTCTTTTTAAAAAAAACAAAAAACAAAACAAAACAAAAACAAAAACAAAAAGGTTATCCATTGATACACTCAGTAAAATGGTTTTTTTTTTTAATTTTTTTTTTTTAGAACTCAATTGTTACGACAATAGAAGGAGAATTTGAGTCCTAGATGTCATAAACACATTTAAAGATATCAACCAGTTGAGCTAAATTGTGATCTTAGCCAAGAGAATGTGAGGGGTAACACTCAAATACATTAAAAAAAAAAAAAAAAAACACACACACACACACACATTGATGTGAGATACCATAAGCTATGATGTTAAGAAATAGTAATTTATTTAATTAAAAAATATTCATATTGAGAAAAGCTTGAGGTAGAGATGAGAGAGGTGTTCTCGTGGGTTTGGATTAGAGAGTAATTAATATGTGGCTATGTTACTGTTCTAATTTTTGAGTGATGTGATTGTGTATAAGTGAGAAAAGTTTATTTAAAAAAAAAAATAGAAAACAATAATCTGACTTTGCATGATAAATTCTATATCCAAATTATGTATTCAAAACAACTTACCAAATACCACCAAATATAAAAATGAATGAGTACTTTTTTCTACATTCAAATTCAGAATTTGAATACAGAATACAGAAAATAAAAAGTGGATACACCACTTTTTGAAACCAATCAGGCTCAAGTTTGTGTAAGGAAGAATGTGAGCATTGATCAGGCTGACCGGCACAGGTTTTAATTGAAGAATTGGGTTATGGCCTGCTTTCTTAGTTAGTAGCCTAGAAACCAAGATTGTTAAACTGCATTGTACCCATGTTTTCCAATCACCCAAATAAAACCAATTTAATGTGCATGTCAATCAAGTCACGTTATCATAAGGGGAAAATGTTTCCCAATTAAATCAAAATAAAATTGAGGGTGAAGTACTAAACAAAAGCAAATGGAAAAAATATTATCTCAAATCACCCATTTTCTCTTCCAATTTTTCTTCACAAGTTTTTTTTTCCAAGTTTCCACATTGGAGGTAGCTTCAACACTGAAAAGATCAAAGAGAACAGAGAGTGTTGAGAGATAGTGACTAATGTCTTAGAGATGATATTAAAATATGTATAAAAATTAAATTATAAATAAAATGTGTAAAAGAAATTAAATTATATATAATCCTAGATTGGTTTTGAGTCTTTTGACTGTCCCACGCCATTCCAAGGAGGAAAACTATTTACCATTTACATACGAAGCACATTGATTTGATATACTGTAAGCTATTGTTGATAAACAATTGATGTTGTTGAAAAAAAAAACCATTCAGATTGAGAAAAACCTTGTTTACATGGTGACTAACGTTGTATGTAAGGAGAAACTTGAGCTTTTCGTTAGGTTGATCAATATGAATTCTGACAAAAGAGTTCAGCATTCAGCAATGGCCTTCTTACTTAGTAGTCTAGAAAAGGAGATTATTAAGTGCATCATACCATGTTGTTTAATCACCCAATTAAAGCTCATTTAATGTGCATGTCAACCAAGTCATGTTACTAAACGGAAACATTAATTTAAATTAGAAAAAAAATTGAAATAGCTAGTTTCCCAATATGAGCTAACATTTACTATTATGTTTGTATTTAAAGAAAGAGAACTCTAGATTTCCTAGGATATTCTACCAATATATTTCCTTAAATCCTAATCACTATTTAATAACTTAATAATCTAGATTCTGTTATGTCAGCATTTTACTAACAATATTCTTAAAATAATAAAATAATGTTGCAAACAAAACAATTAAGATTATTATTAGTAGAATGCTGACATGGTAAAATTTAGACCATTAAATCATTAAAAAATGTTTAAAATTTAAAGAAATCTATTTAGTAAAGTACCCTAAGAAATCTAGAGGATTTGAATCTAAGAGAGACCCACATAATATACATGCATAATTGCATATACAAGTAATTTACCCATTCTATCAAAACAAAAAAGTGATTTACACATTAATTTTTTTTAAAATAAACAAAATCATTATGGATGAGATACTAAGCATAAGCAAATGGCAAAAAAAAAAAAAAAAAAAACCATCACCTGTTTTTCTCTCCCATTTTTAATTATGGATGAGATACTAAGCATAAGCAAATGGCAAAAAAAAAAAAAAAAAAAACCATCACCTGTTTTTCTCTCCCATTTTTCTTCTTCGCAAGTTTTTTATTACTTTGCCTAGTCTAATTATGTTGTAATGAATATAATTCTTTAAAAAAGATGTTGCAATGAATATATTTATTATCACTTCAACACACAATAATATAAACATTGGAATTACTTTTTCTTGTTGAAAATACATTATTTATGCTGTAGAATTTGTACTCTATATAAAAATAAAAATCAAAAAATAAAAAGATAAATTTCATTAACATACATTAAAGTTTGAGATAATGCCTAGCAAGTTCAAAACTTTTCTAAACTGATTAATTATGTATCTATAGGCAACTTAGTCCCTAAACACTGTTGAGAAAAAATTAACAAGTTAAACATTATTTAGGAACTAAGTATCCTCTACGGACCACCCTCAAAAAAAAAAAAAAAAGTACCCTCTACGGACTAAATGGATTAGTTTTGTAATCAGTTGATATTAACTTAAAAGTGGGATATATTTGGCTCTGTCTTTAGATGAAAAAACTTATATAAAGCTAGGTGGGCCACCACAGAACTACCATCCACTAAAATCCACACATTTGGCAAAGGCCCTAACTTTTTTCTTTTCATAAGAGCATAAAGCAGAATGTATTGAGTCCATTATTGACCATAAAACCCAAACCCACTGCATGTTAGTCCTCTCTCCCACATGCCAAATCCAGTTACAATTCCAAAGCAAAAACCCAAACCCACATAGTTCCAAACTTCCCAAATTTCCATACTTTATTTTATTTTATTAAAACACTAAAAATTTAATTAAATCTCCAACGGTCAAAAAAATTGGTGAAACCCAAAGCCCCACTTAACGTTCACTCTCTCTCTCTCTCTCTCCCTCACTCCACTAACGGTCATATTTCATCTCCTCCTCACTCACTGTCTCTCCCAATCCCAAAGCTCTCTCTGTCTCTGTCTCTGTCTTTCTGTGTGTGTGTGTAATGGAACCAGCAAAAATCGATTGGAAGAGAATAGAGTCAATATTTGTGGAGGACGAACTATATGAGCACATAAAGGCACCCAAGTGGGTGGATTTCTTGGCTCCGCATGAATCTGTGGATGATGAGGCCTGGTTTTGCAGACCCAGTAAGCTTTTCATCCTTCTCAACCTCTATACTCAAATACTTTGTAGCGAATGAATCAAATTTGCTTCTTTTTTTTGAGTTTTTATGTGTAACACTATAATGGGAAAGTTTCTTTTTATGTAGTAGTGTTGTACGTTTTTCGAATGCATGTGTGGTTGTTGATTATAGCTGAGAATTTTGTTGGTGTTTTTTTTATGTGAAATGTTTTGTGAAATTGTCTTTGATTTTTCAGATTGCAAGCATCCAAAGACAGCTGAGGATTTTCTCAAGTCAACTCCTTCTAAGGTTTGTAGTCTTGGTTTTTTTTGAAGCTTTCTTGGATGCTTTAGTGTTGTTTGGTTGCTCAGAAAATGGAGGAAAATAATGAAGAAGATTGAAATTTTGAATCTTGGGTTGATTCTTTAAGTGGGTACCTAGGATGTATTAACAATATAACCTTCACTTTGGCTTGTGAGCTATAGATTGAAGTGACCTTTTTAAGTTTATGATCTAGTATTGTTTGGTTGCTCAGAAAATGTAATAAAATAAAGAAGAAAGTTTGTTTAAATCTTGGGTTGATTCTTTATGTGGGGACCATTTTTAAGCTTCTTTAGAGACTAACTCAAAAAAAGATGGAAGATTCAAGATTTCGTTTTCTTTTCTTTTCCTCACTTTTCCTAGTAACCAAACAGAAGTTTAATCCTATATAACTGGCTGATTTTCTCAATTGTTTTTTCCTTTTTTGGGTTTGGTGAAGCTCGCAAGCTCAGCTAATGGTTCTGAATCTTTTCCACTCCGTGATCAAAGTAAAAGGTACTAGTGAAAATCCTAGCTTTAAAAAGGTCCAATTCAATTCGAGTTTTTCTATAGTTTATCTAAATGATTTTTTTTTTTTTCCAATTAATTTAGAGATGCAAAATTGAAGAGAAGAGGGCTTAACAATCCCAAATCCAATGAAGATAGCGAAAATCAGAACCCAAATTTATCAACTCCCCCAGTTCACCCTGCCAAGTCCACGAAGACAGCAATCAAATCAAGCACAGAGAAGAAGAAAATGGTTAATGACATGCCACAGAACAATGAGTTGCCGAGGCTGAAAAGCACTCTCTCGGCAAGGAACTTGTTTGCAGGGCGGGATATACTTAATCAGATCACTGAGTTTTGCAATGAATTGAAGAGAATGGCGACGAGGACGAGGGAGAGAGAGACTGTGGAGAGGTTGATTGTGGAGAAGAGTAATGTGGTTGTGGAGGAAAAGGCGGTGAAGGAGGGTTCTTGTGAAGTTTTGGGGGAAGTGAAGGAGAAAGAGAAGGAGAGGAAACCATTGCTTGAAGTGGATAAAGAAAAGTCTCTAGGAATGGGGGAAAGCAGTGTTAAAGAGAAGCTGAGGAGGAAGAAGTAAGTTTGTTTTGCTCTCTCTTATTTATAAGAAGATATCTTGTGCATCTAGCATATGCATCATCTCTCTCACAACATACAATTGTGTGAGACTCACATTTTTTGAGAGATATGAGGCATATCATAGATGTACTAGATACTTATTGCTCAATTTGTGCATACATGTGTGTGTGTGTGTGTGTGTAAATCTGCAATCTTATTTGTGTGTATGAATTCTAAGATTTCAGTTAGCTAGGTAAGTTCACTTACAAAAGATTATGGAATTGGTCTTATGAAGTTGATATTGAGTGCAGGAAAACCTTTGTTTAGAACCATCTTTGATGCAACTAATTAAGTGGTGATTATTAGTGGCAAATGAACCATCATATCTGTCACACCAAATCATGCATATGCCAGATCTATGAGACAAATATTGCTCAATTTGTGTACCAGTGTTTGTGTTTGTGTGTGTAATGGAATGATTTCACTTAACTGAGCAAGTTCACATACAAATTTGAAACAATGTCTATGAAATTGGTATTATAATCACCTAATCAAGTTGCCATTGAGTGCACGTAGTCCTTTGTTTAGAACCACCATTGATGCGACTAATTGAGTGGTGATTAGTAACAACAAGAAGTATATGCAAGATGGATGATTGTGCACATTTATATAATGGATCTTGGAGAAGCAATTTAATCGGTGAACAATGTAAAAAAACGGACTAATCTCAAATGTTGGAAAGTTGGGACCATTGGAGTCCACAAAATGGTTATCCAATGGTTGTGAAAGTCTCATTAGGCAGATTGTTAAATGAAGGGTTTAAACTATTGAGCTATTTAGCAGTGGTTCAATTCACAAATTGTGTATTCAAGTTAGCTCCTCTTTCAAATAAAATTATCTTTATTTATCAAAAAAAAGGCTTTAAATGATTGACCATATTTCATTTTTGGTATTATGATTATGATATGTGATGACTATCTGTGCAGAAGAGCTGATGAGGCAGAGAATGTTCCAATTTCTCTTGATTTGAACAATGTAAAGCACAAAAGAGAGGAAAGCCTGCTGCAAATTCGGACAAATCCTCCCTCTCCCCAATGCTTTTCTGCTACTCGTGGACCAACCAAAACCACCCCATCAAAGGCTTCCAAATCCAGGATGATGGTATGTACTACTTTTTGGGTTCTTGCTCTGTTCCTACTCGTTCAATATTGGCTTTAAAAGCATAATGAAAAACATGATTAGGAGGAGGCACATCTAGCTCATCTAGATTGAGCTTTTAAGCTTCAAAGCTCGTGAATATTGATCTAATCCTCGAGTGCAAACTACTTTTGGTTAGCAATTGTTATATGCTTATCCAGATTATTCAATTATGGAGGTAGGTCCTGCAATAAATGTGTGTCAATGGGAGTCACAAGATCAATTGTATGTTTGACAATTCGCTCGATATTGCACTCAAGAAGTAATTATGGTTGTTGCCACCTTAGTAATTATGTTTGTTGCACCAATGATGTTATGACTTTCAGCATGACCACTAGCAGCACATATGTAGTAGACTGGATTCCATGCTAGTCTTTTTTCTTAAAACTATGAATTACCAATTTCCTGATTGATTTGTATTTTTACAGGCTACACAGGAGAGGGGGATACTTCAAGAAGTAGAGCAAAGTAAGGAGGTGATGAAAGAGGAATCTGCAGAAAAAGGCCGACCTGAATCTATCGTTGAAGGAAGAGAAGCAAGAGCCTTGGATGTATTTTGGTTCCTTAAGCCTTGCACACTATCCAACTAATTGGTTCACAATTGAACAAGAAATTCAAATTCATTCTTTCATTCTTTTTAGTGTACCTGCCTCATTGCTGTATCTTATAGTTTTTCTTCTTAATGATTCATTTGGTGTTGATAATATAACTGTAATAATAAAGAACTCAATAATTGTACTCAAAATTATATTACATCAATAAAATGTTGTATCTTAATATCTCCATTCCTATGGAGTATTTCTGAACATGTTAGTGAAAATATTAGTTTTTTATTTTATTTTATTGCAAATAGTCCTTTCTATCATGTCAAACACCAACCATAATAAGCGTGTCATATTTATTCATGAGACCAATCAGTGGGTTATTTTGTTCTTTTCAGGCTGATTGGTGATTGTGAGTGCTCCTTTCGCTACAAACTCTAAACAGTATATTTTACCAAGAAATCCAAAGCAAAAGCTTGGATTAGAACCTCTAACCCCAGCTTAAGATCAGGGCAATATCACCAATGTTCTAAGAAAAGTGAAAACAATTGGTGTCATGGTTCTCTTTCCTTGTCTTTTTCCTAGTAATTATTATACACAAGACAACTCAGATTTTTGGGAGGGGGGGGTGGGGGGTTGTATTTGTGTTCTTCCAGATAAGATAGGGATAGAAAGCTAAATGACAAACTGCCAAACTCAGCAACCTAATCTAAACTCAGCAACCAAATCCACTCTTTCCAAGCTTGATCCTTTCTCTGTTGCCATGCTTCTGCTCTTTTCTTAACACAATCCACTACAGTGTTGTGCATGTTTGACAGCTCAATTCTGTCTCTTCTTGCCAGAGGTTTGACAGCTCAATTCTGTCTCTTCTTGCCAGAGGCTTGTACAAAAAAAGGTACAGAAAAAAAAAAAAAAATCTACATATGCAGCTAGAATGGGTTAAGAATTAAGCTGCTGAGGTTCCTGTTTTTTTATTACTTTTCTATTTGTTGGATTGACATATATGTTGGTGTGCAAGATATATTTGAAAGTAAAAACCTTCTTTCCCATAGTATCCACATGATATAATCCATCAATTGGAGCCTGCCATACATAATATTTTTTTCCCTTGTAATATAACTAAAGTTTAAATAAAAATTGATATAGTGCAATTGGTAAACTTATATGAAACACTAAAAATGGGACATAAGATTTTTATGAATAAAATTTAACTACAAAATTGAAACCTTACTCAATAAAATAAACATTACTATATATTTTGAAAATCTAACCATTGAGTACATATTCTTTACGATTTCAATACATATGTCAAATTTTGTATCAATCAGATATTATTTACTATACAATGTATAAGCTTATATTTTATGTATAATTTTTTTTAACACAATTTTATGCATAATTTTAAACTACAAAAATTTACAATTTAAACAATTTATTAATGACATAGTTATTAATATTTAATTTTCTAAAAATTTACAAACATGAAGGATATAAGAAGAAAATATAATTTAATAGTAAATTTGTTAAAATTCACCTCCAATATAATATATATATATATATATATATATATATATTAAAATTGTAACTTTAAGTTCCAACTAAATTTGTTAAAATTCACCTCCAATATAATATATATATATATATATATATATATATATTAAAATTGTAACTTTAAGTTCCAACTAATTTTGTAATTAATCTTTGTCCCATTTTCATTTATATGTTAATTTATAGCCCAGCAGATCTAGACAGCAAGACTTCTTAATTCTCTATGATAACTTATAACATGGACCAACACATTGGTTGGCCTATTGGCAAGAGGCTAGGACCAACATGCCTCAAGTAATGGGTTTAAGTTCCTCCATTAGCAGCGTGTTGCCACACCATTGGGCTGTTGGCCACACATACCAGGAAAAATATGTATAGATGCATCATGCATACACCAATTACCATAAGAATGTTAAAAGAAAATAAAATGTTCTGTCTTTATATTGTCTTGAAATAATACTCTTAACACATTTGTATTGCCTTGAACCAGGGATCAATTCTCCACACTTCCACTAATTATCCCAAAAAAGACAGGAAAAAGAAAACAAAAAACATAATTCCACAATGAAAGTCACAATCCCAGAAGCAAAAATATATACCAATTACCATAAGAATGTTAAAAGAAAAGAAAATGTTCTTCTTTATATTGCCTTGAAATTAATAATACCCAATTCATTTGTACTGCCTTGAACCAGGGATCAATTCTCCATACTTCCACTAATTATCCAAAGAAAAAAAAAAGGAAAAATGAAAATCATAATTCCACAATTAAAGCCACAATCCCAGAAGCAAAAACAACTTTTCTGGAAAACATAAAGATTCTAAGTCATATCAAAATGAAAAGAACAAGTCTAAAACTAAATTTGAAGGAAAAAAAAAAACTATTAAAACAAGGATCTGATCTTTCTAAATCTACCTCATGTTGCTGCAAAGCATACAATCCACAAGCCTAGACCAAACCACACGAACTCTTGGATACACTCTATTGGTATATATTCTTGATTCCCTTAGAAAACCTTCCACAGCCTCTAAAAAGAGGTTCAAGCTTCTAACAGGAGGAACATAGAGAGTCAGAGGCACAGCAGAGAAGGCCAATGTGAAGAACAGTTGCAACACCATCTGGGATATTTGGAGATTGACACAAAGAAATGAACTTGATATCTCAAAGGTTCTTGGACAAAGATTCTTTATATGCGTTACAAAGAGATAGGAAAGACACAACAAAGAAGGACTTCTTTGAGAGATTGGTAGAAATTTTGAGAGCACAAGGAAAAGAAAGAAGAAGGGTCTCTAGAAAGTGCAGATGAATTTCTAGAAATATGAAGAAGTCAGATTTGTTGAAAAATGAAGAAGTTTTACTGGTAGTTGGAACTTGAAAACGTGAGGCTATCTTCTCAACTATTTGTATTTTGTATGGTCTGAATTTATATTATCTACATGTGTATCTACATGCCTACCACCACTTCCTTTAACTTATCAAAGTCAATAGTCAATAGTCAATACTCTTTTTTCTTTTTTCTTTTTTCTTTTTTCTTTTTTTTTCCCTATTTACTTTGTTTTCAATTACATAAAAAAATTGTAATTTTGAAAATTGACATTTTTTTTCGTTTTTTCATAGACAATAATTACTATATAATATTCCCTGGAAAAAGTTGGTTAGAAGGTAAATGAAACTAGAATGGCAACCAGACTAATTAATATTAATTTTGAAAATTGACATTTTTTTTTTCCTTCTGTCTTTCAAAGACAATAAATTACTATATAATATTCCCTTGAAAAAGTTGGTTAGAAAGTAAATGAAACTAGCTAGAATGGCAACAAGAAAAGGCATGGTAAGATCATGAGTGCTCCATTTCTCTCTTATTTGGGAAAAGGAGGATGGGAACGGATTAGTTGAAAACGAGACAAGTTAAAGGTATTATGTCATCTCAAATAAGGTTATTCTGTCATTTATGAGATAGGGATGAAAGAGAAAGTCGACGAGTAACCATGAGAATGCTAAGAAAGATCCAAAAAAAATTTTGCAAGAGACAATAAAAAATGTGTGTGGGGTCATGGGCCCTAAATCATACAATAATTAGGTTTTGGGTTTTGGCCGAGAGCGCGGGGCTTTGGCCATCTCCTCAGAACAACTAAGGCATGGTCAAATATAATTCATAAATAGTTAGAGTGACTTTCTAGAAAGTTCTAAAGGATGGGAACTCAAAAATATTTAAGGGAAAGCTACTAACACCGCATTTATGTGAACAAGACCCCTGAACAGTGCTACCTCAGTTACCGGAACTCACAAAACACCAGAGAGGGTGTCCAATGGGACAGGTACTCAAATAAAGGTTCGGATGATCAACAAGTGTAAGATCAAGATGGTCCAAAGGGAGCTATATAATGTATGAGACCCTCCATGAGAAAAGGACCAAAAAAATAGAGAAGAGGCACTATAGTAATCTAAATTGCACTTGTACTCTGTATTAATCAATTTATATGAAGGCTTACCTCCTTGAACAGTGAGTTCATCTCCTTAGACAATGAATTCATTCAGCTCTATGTCCCTAGTTCTTATTTAATCATCTCCTACATCCATACTAGCCGTTGTCTAATTCATTAGTGCCTAGTTCTTTAACCCACTCTCCACAAATTTATTGTACTGGGTTCACCAGGCCAAGATCTCATCCATCTTGAGCCGCAAAATGTGTCCCTACAATATGTATAAATTTTATACATTATGTAACATACATACATATCTACATATATGTATTTGGGGTTGCAGCTTGCGGGTCTTAATTTGCTCTATCACCTGTTAAAGATTAGAAAAACCTACATTGATTTAGGCAAATTAAGCAAAATGAGATGTATTTTTCAGTCCTAAATAAAACAAAATTTGATAGAAGGAGTAAATAAAATCAATTATCTGCGAGAAACTTACACATCCATATTGATTCCAAAGAAAACTTTAACATATATACCAACTAGAAAAATAAAGGAAAGCCATTTGTAGACTCTCTTTGACCCAACTTGGGTATATGCATAAAAAGCATTAGTGTAAACATTTCTTCTAATCGTTTATTTATTTATTTTAATTGAAAATGACTTTGTTTGGAATAGGGTTCAACTCCCTCTTGGAGGTAGATAGAGGTTTGTTAGTAATTGTGTTTGGGTTGGTAGAGAAAGAAATGTATTGACTTAGGAACTTGCAATCCTTCCTTCTTCTTCCACAAAAAGGGGAGGAAAGCAAGGAGGAAATAGAGAAAATTCCAACAATATTACAAAATGGTGCTTTGTTTTTGTTTTTTGTTTTTGAAAAGGAACACAATGGTGCTTTGTTAATTTTGTGTATGCCTTTGTTTTGTCTATCAACCTTCCGTCAAGTACTGTAGTTTCAACTGTAAATATTTCACAAAACCCCCTCCACCCTTTTGTGAAAATATATATACACACATTCATATAATTGACAGTGGCCAAACTTGAACTCTAAATGTTTCCTTTAAAAGCAACAAGAAGTATCAAATGAATTATAAGGCTTTTAGACCCTCCCCGTGAATATAGTCACGAGGCTTGGCATATTATATGAAAGATAAAATCATTCTTTTTTGGTAAAAGAAAAATGATCATACTAATGAGTGTCTTTAAGACAATTGTTAATAAACCATATTAAAAATAAATTTGACTCCACTTTTATTAGAAACTAGTATTATGCTTGTGCAATGCACAGCTTGATAAAAAAAATTATATATAAATTAAAAAAAAAATTGATAATACAATCAAATCTAATAACAAATTAAATGGTAAAAATATTTTTAAAAATTAAGTTACATGAAAAATGTATATTATGTAATTTTTTTTTTTTTGCAAAAAAATATGTTATAAAATATTTTAAAAAATTATGGCAAGTTTTAATTTTCTAAGAGCTCTTATTAGTAAAATTTGTAAGTTAATTATATATATATATATATTTAAAATATTCTATAAATATTGCTACAATTTAAGATGCATTAGACCCTTATTTTGTTAGTGTGGTATACAGTTGCTAGAATGTAAGATGCATTAGATCTTTTGATTTAGTGACCACCGCACACCCTTGGTGCGATGGTCACTCCACAAGTATAAGTACTTGTGGGGTGTGGGGGATAGGGGTCAGAGTTCAAGTCTCCAAAAAAGAGATTTCACACACATATACACTTAGATTAGGTTAGAGTAGAATTTTTATCTTCTATAAATAAAAAATAAAAAAAATAAAAAATAAAAAGATCTTTTGATTTAGTGTAGTGTACATTGAAGCAATTTAAGATGCATTGAACATCTTTTTTTTGTGTAGTATATAGTTACTACAATTTAAGATGTATTAAACATTTTAAGATACATTAGACCTTTTGATTTAGTGTAGTACATTGCTGCAATTTAAAATGCATTAGACTTCTTTTTTTTAGCATAGTATACGGTTGCTGCTATTTAAAATGCATTAAACTTTTTTTTTAGTGGAGTAATTAAAAAAAAAAAAAAAAGAATTGGATTACACTATGTCTACATTGCTGCCATTTAAGATGCATTAGATTTTTTTACGTAAATGTTTTCTTTTTAAATTCTAAAAATCTAAAAAAAAAAATTGCAATTCGGTACCGCCACTTAGCCCAACCACGACTTTTAAGTCCAACTTTTATTATATAGTGTATAATATAAAAAATTGTCAAAAAAAATTAATTACTTTATCAATTTTCCATATTATTTTTTCATAAAATATTTTTAAAAATAATTTTTAAACTAATGCCTTAAAGCATCTTTTAACATTTCTGAAAGAAATACTAAGATCTAGAAATTTATCTATATCTCAATTCCAAAATTGCCTCTTTGTTTGTCTCAAAGATTAGGCCAAAAAAAGAAGGATGAAAAGACTTTTTGTTTTCTTATTAATTTAAGTTTATTATATTCATTTGGCTTTTTGTAATAAAGTATGTTTTTTTTACAAGGAAAGCAAAGCATTGATGATGAATGGTTTGTAATGGTGTTCACACGGAAAGCATGGCAGATGGAGCCCATTGTTTGTGATTCTTAATGAGAGTTCCAAAAGAAGGCTGAAAGTGTCGATGTCATTTATGACCATTATGGACCACGAGAATAATACCCTCATTAACACGTCCTCTCAAGTCTCGCTCCCACCTATGGGGTCACTGCGAGTGTATCACATTCCAAGGTTTTGTTTGATAAGTCCCATCTATGTAAAGGATAAGGGTGTTTCTTTAATTTTTTTTCTTCTCACACCTAACTGATAAGGGTGTGTAGTTTAGAAAAATCCAGAAAACCATTGTCACAAAAACTACAACTTTTTTTTTAATAATAATTTTATCAGAAGAAAAAAAAATTGTTAGTCACTTAGTCAACTATATATTATTGATGTTGTTTAAGAAATTCAATTTTTTAAGGGAATAATATATCATTCAATGTATTGTTTATGGCAAAAGTTAACAAGCACTCATGGTGCTTGTTAAGGTTTGCCAACGTGAGTCCTACATTAATAAAAAATTGAGTAAATATGAGAAAAAACACCTCACGACTCGCAATAAAAATTTGGATAAAATTGCCCTCTTAAAGAAGACACGACTTAGGGGCATTTTTCTTCTTTGGACAAAATTGTCCTCTTAACACATTTCCCTCTATTTTACTTTTTATTTTTTACCAAATTTTATTTTACCAATATTTTGCTATCCACTTTCTTTCACTTTACCAATATCAAACTCAATTTCTTCTCCTTTACCAATATCAAAGAGAAGAAGGGATGAAGAAATGCCAATGAAGGATTGAAAAATAATTAAACAAGGTGCCACTATTGTATTTTATTTGATTCATAGTTATTTTTAAAAAATAGGTTAAACTTAATATGATGTTAATTTTTATTTTTGATACATGTATATTGTAGCATTAATGGATGGGAATGTAATTGCAAGTGACAGTCAATAGTTTGCTCCAAAAGATTGCTTTGATTTAAATGAACAACTTCAGGAAGGTATTAGTATTTTATTTTATTTGTGATTTACATTTCATTTATCATAGAATATTTTTAAACTCTTATTTTAATATAGCACCAAAATTAATATAATGTTAATTTTTACTTCTAATACATGTATTATAGCACCAATGGATGAGAATGTAGTTGCAAGTGAGACTCACTACTTTACTCCAAAAAATTATTTTGACTTAAATAAATCCCTTCAAGAAGGTATTATAATTTCCTTTTATTTGTAAATTTACATTTCATTTATCATAGAATATGATGTTTATATTTTAAACTCTTATTTTAATATAGCACTAATGGATGACAATGTAGATGCAAGCGAGACTCATCAATTTTTTCCAATGAGTTATTTTGACTTAAATGAATTGTCTCAAGAAGGTATTATTATTTTCATTTTATTTTTAATATATAATTTATATATCATATAATATGATGTTGATTGTTTTTTTAATTTTTGTTTTAATATAGCACAACTTGATGATGATTTGATTGCAAGTGAGGTTCATGGAATGTTTTCAAAGAATTGTGTTGAATTAAATGAGCTTCCAAATGATGGAAAAAATAATAATAATTATGGAGATGAAATAATTGATTGGAATGAATGTCCAATAGATGAAATGGGAGTTATTGAAGAACATGAAGATATAAATTCAATAGAAAATGAGTTAAAGCCTTTTGTTGTTCAATGTTTTCCTAACAAAGAAGAAGCTTTCATTTTCTATAAAAATTATGCAAATCGATATGGTTTTACCATTTGAAAAGGTCGTAATGAGGAAAAAAAAAAGGAGAAATAGTAAGATGTGATTTTTTTTTTTTTCATTGACAAGGTAAACAACCACTAAAAATAGTTGATCCGTGTAAGAAGCAACAAAATAGGAAGCCTTTAAAATGTCAATGTAAAGCTCATCTAAGTATCATTTTGCGAAAATCATTTGATATTTTTCCTCGAGAATGGCATGTCACTAAATTTGTTGTAGACCACAGTCATGATTTGATCTCTCCTTCAGAGATGCGATTTCTTCCAGCCAATCAAGTTATCACTATAGATGATGAAAAATGCATTTTCTTATTGAAAGAAGCTGGACTTTCAATTAGAGAGGTAATACGTGATATGAAACTTGAGAGGCATTTGAAACATGGACAACTTCCATTTTTTCAAAGGGATATTCATAATCTTTATGTGAAAATGAGGAGGAAGAATGCAAAGAATGATGCCATGGATCTCTTACAATTTTGCAAAGTTGCTAAAGAAGAGAACTCTAGATTCCAATAAGCATTTACAACCAATGAAGAAAATAGATTAGAGCATATTTTTGGGTCACCTACTCATTGTTTTGATTGGTACCAAAAATATGGGGATGTTGTTCTATTTACTACTTATAAGGTGAATGCTTATAATATGTTTTTTGATATTTTTGTTGGTATCAATAATTGTGGAAAGACAATTCTCTTTGATTGTGCACTTCTTCGAAATGAAACAACAAGTGTCTGTCAATAGTTAATGAAGGTACATTCTTTGTCTTATAAATTTGTATAATTATTTTTTAAATTTTATTTGATTAATTAGTAGAATAATAATGTATATCCTTTAAAATATTTTCATGCTTTAGTAAATCTGTATTTGATTAGCAGACTTTTGCATGCTTAATGAAGAATCAACCTAAGGCAATTTTGACGGACCAAAATCCATGGATTACAGAGGCAATATCAAAAAAAAAAATTTGGCTATTTGTTTATGGCATATTACTGCTAAATTTAGCGGTTGGTTTACATCGATTTTTCGTAATCAATATTCAAATTAGTGCATGGACTTCTATAAGTTATATAAGTTAAAGTTATGTGAAGAGTTTGACAATCAATGGTTTCAAGTTATGACAAAATATGACATGCTCTCTAACAAACATGCAATTGGTTTATATCAAATCAAGCATTTTTAGGTACCCTGTTATCTTTGTTAGCATTTTTTTGGGAATGACAACAACTGGAAGATTGGTAGGTATAAATGCATTTATTAAACAATTTGTTAGTTTTCACACAAACTTGATCCAACTCATCAAACAATTATGTCACTCTTTACCATTGATTTCTATTGTTGTATATATATATATATATATTTTTTTTTTTTTAATATTTGTAGTCTTCATGTGTCATACAAAAGTTTTTAATTTATTTTACTATTTGGAAATTTAGGTTGATCTTGCCATTGAAGATATTGAGCAAATACAATCACATGATATGATGTTGGACAGTTGGAAACATATAGAGGTTCTTCTTTAATATCAATGTCACTGTTAGAAAACCAAACACATAGTGTTTTGATGCCCTATGCTTTCAAGATTTTTCAAGAGGAGTTTGGGAGAGCAACACAATATTCGATGCTTCAAGAAAATGGTATTGAATTTGTGCTACAATATTATAAAGATGAAACTAGTCAAAGGCACAAAGTATTATGGAATGGTAAGATGACAAATTGTAGTTGCAAAGAATTTTGGGCTATACTTTGTCATCACGTACTTAGTGTATTCTTTTTGTCATAACGTCATAACGTACTTAGTGTATTCCTTCATAAAGATTGTTACCAAATTCCATCCTTGTATTTACCACCACGTTGGTGTCGTTAAGCGTCATTAAGTAAAAAAGAATTGCAAGTGGAGGATAATAAAAATTTAGCGGGCAAGGAAAATATGGTTGATGCTAATGTTAATGATATAATTGATTGAGATTGCTTCATTGTTTGTCCTCTACTCTCAAAGACAAAAGGTCGCCCAAAGCAAAAACGAATGAAAGGTGGAAGAGAATTAGGAAAGAAAAGGAAGTCCTGTTGCCTTTGCAAGCATGTTGACCATAACATTTCAACATGTCCAGAGAAAGATAATTGTACTTCCTCAAATGGTGCGAATTTACTTCAAGTGAAATGGGATTGAATTCAATATTTTCTTTGAAATGTTAGGCATAAATTTTGAGCTTGTAAAAGAAAAAAAAAACTATAAAAATATTGTGTTTGTTAATTTTGACAATATTATGTCATTGGACTAAGATGCTTCTCCATGACAATATAATGCCTTTGTTAATTTTGACGCTTCTCTTGTCTTTTTTTTCTTTGGTTTTTACATTTTCATTTTGACAATATTATTCTAGTGAAAATTTATCATTTTCAATATTATGTCATTGTACTAAAACGCTTCTTCCTACTTTTTTTTTTTTTTTTTAAAGAATTTACCTAAATTTTTATTAAGGATTCAATAAATACTAAATTAAATATTCTTGAAGAAATTTAAATCATACTTAAATTTCCCATTTATAAGGGATTCAGACCTAAACTCTGATCCACGTTGGTTTTACATTGTTAGTCTCTAATATTTATCTACCAATGCTTTAGTTTCTAAAGTATCTTATTGGTCTTTAAAGTATCAACTTTGACAACTTATTAGTATTTTTTATTGCTTTAACTTTTTTTTTTGGGGTGTAGCCCTAGCATAAACAATTCATTCAAAATTAATATTTTTCTTTAGTCCCTACTATCTCATGCCTCACTACCATTGCCTCGTATAGAGGTGTATTTTCAATTTGACCCACCATAGTCAAGTTGAAAAAGGATCTAGCCCAACTTAGCCCACCTAGATTGGGTTGGAATTAAATATATATATATATATATATATTTAATTGAGCATTCAAACAACACCAATACAAATAAGAGAAAATTTATAACCTAATAAACTTGAGCATACCACCAAACTAACACAAACTAATTTATTAGTGCTTCAAAGTTGTAGTATATCATATAGCTCTATCCTAACTCAATTGATAAACAAAATAATAAATAATAAAATTATATAATTATATAATATATTTTTTAAATATATATTAAATATAGGTGGATCAGGTTAGGCGAATTTGCTTACACCAACCTTTAAAAACCAACCTGACCTGATAGGTTAGGTTGAATTGGATCGATTTTGGTAGATCCACGAGTTGGTTGCACACCCCTGGCCTCATATATTAGAATAAATAAAAGATAAAGAGTTGAAGAAGAAAATTTAAGACTTGAGCTTCCTCTAATGCGCTTGTGAATTTATGTTCTCTTATTCATCCTTATTTGTTTAGCTGCAAATTTTCATCTTCTTTCTTCATCTTTTAATTTCTTATTGGATCTTCCTATCTTTTTTTCATTAGTTTTTCTTTTTCGTTAATGGTAGATCAAAAAATATTAATGTCACTAGTAGATCTAGATGAGAACTAATAAGAAGTTATTATGTAAACTTTATTATAAAATTGTTATGAAAATATTGTATAAATAGCACTATTCTTTTTTTCTAAAGAAAAATAGCACTAATTTAAAAAGTTTGGAGATACAATAAAATGTGACAATATTTTCACAATATTTTTTGTTTTTAGTTGTGGTAATCCTAGTCTAATATTTTATTATTTTATTTTATTTTATTTTGACATATGAAAAATTTGATACCTCAATTGTTGTGAAAATTTTGTGATAATTTGTTGTGTTGTAACACAATTTGTAATTTTTGTTTTGTAAAATTCCTTGCATGATGGACACGTATCCATCTTTTACTTTTATTTAATTTTTTTTACCTCTTTTTTTTTCTCTCAATCACACGTTTCTTTCACCCTTACCCTTGTCAACTTTCACCTTTATCTTCTCCCATCCACCTTTATCTCTTTTCTGCTTCTTCTTTCTCATCTTTTAAAATTTTTATGTTCTCCCATATGAAACTCTTGGCTCAACTTCTCTGTCTTTTATTTTTATTTTCATAGCATTCTTTTCTAACTCAGTTCGTCTCCTCCTTGATTTTCTTATCATCAACCCAGTTCGTCTCCCTCAATTCTGGTATTTAAATTCTGGTATTTAAAACCTTGATTTGAAGCCCCTCCCTTCAACGTGGCGCCGCCACTGATTTTGGCGGCATCTCAAGCATTTCTCATATGTTCTTATGGTTTTTTTTAGGATGTACTAATGTTGGTTGTTTTCCTGTGAGATGGGTTTTTTTTGGATGTATTGAAGTTAATTGTTTCTTGTGAGATGGGTTTTTTTTTGGATGCATTGATGTTGGTTGTTTCCTATGAGAGGATTGTGATTTTAGTTTTTTTTTTTTTTTTTTTTTTTGTTAGAGATGCTTGAGTTTTCAAAAATTTTGCTCTAAAAAAGAAAAAAAAAAAAAAAAAAAAAGGATATACGTAAAAATATGACTAAAGGCTTGAGTTATTGAGAGATGTGAAAAAAAAAATGCATTTTGGTATCTTTATTCATTTTTATTTCTTCCTATAAAGCTGACCCAACATTTGATAAAAAGATTGTATAAAGTGCGTAAGACTGTCATAGAAACTGGGTATTAATGTGCACCGTAACACAACCCATTGTTTATTAGTAAAAAAGGAACAAATTTTTAAAACTACTATCATTAATTTAAAGTAGCGGAAGAAGTGAAGAACGGTATTTATGTTTTGAATAAAATAAGTATTATGTCCAGAATATTTTTATAATATTGTTACAATAAATTTTATGTGGTAGCTTGTTATTGGTAGGGGTGGACCCACTTAGAAGGATGGGGCTATGACCCCCAAACTTTTCTAATTTTATAAGATTGCCCCTAAAATTTTCTATATTTTTCAAAAAATATAAAATTGGGCCCCCAAACTTCTTAAATATTAGATTTTTACCTCTAAATTTACCTAAAATTTTCAAAAGAAATATGATTATCCTTCCAAACCCTTCATATTTCTTGTATGACACTATTAAATTGGTTCAATTTTATATTTATTATTATTTTGGTCTCCCATTCATAAAATTCTAGTTCTGCTCCTGGTTACTGGTTCTAATTTGAACCTACCACTAAAAAAAAAAAAAAAAAATTGACTACTAATAACAACTTGTCACTTAAAATTTATTGTTTAAATGTTATGAACATAACATGTCTCATTTATTTATGAAATTTTTTTACCTCTAACGTAGTTTGGAAAAAACTTCTCCCAAAGTATTACGTGGCGGTTGAGAAGACCATTCACGTATACTTTTAGTCATATAAATTTTTAAATGATATATGTAGATAGTTTTATATCAACACTTATTCAAACCTTGTATTTTATTTATTGATTTTTCAAAATGGACTTAAAGGGCCAACAATTTAGGACAGGAGTAATAAAACGTTAGTCACTTAGTCAAAGAATCTATGTTACCACCTTTTTTGGAAGATTATTTGTTTAGCTACAAATTTTCATCTTCTTTCTTCATCTTTTAATTTCTTATTGGATCTTCCTATCTTTTTTTCATTAGTTTTTCTTTTTCGTTAATGGTAGATCAAAAAATATTAATGTCGCTAGTAGATTTAGATGAGAACTAATAACAAGTTATTGCATAAACTTTATTATAAAATTGTTATGAAAATATTGTATAAATAGAACTATATTTTTTTTTCTAAAGAAAAATAGCACTAATTTAAAAAGTTGGAAATACAATAAAATGTGACAATATTTTCACAATATTTTTTGTTTTTAGTTGTGGTAATCGTAGTCTAATATTTTATTATTTTAATTTTATTTTATTTTGACATATGAAAGATTTGATACCTTAACTATTGTGAAAATTTTGTGAAAAATTGTTGTGTTGTTGTTGTTTTTTTTTTTTTTTTTTTTTTTTTTTTTGCTAAACTTCAATGTCATTCAAACAAAAAAGAAGATACTACATCATGGGAGTCTACCACACAAACAGAGAGGATAATCTTAGGTAGATTCTCCTTGTTAAAACACAAAGGTGATGCAGAATTCAAAGCTAGCTTTGCAGCATTATGTGCTGCAAAATTACAAGACCTACGGACCCAAACAAAAGAGCAACTAAGAAAAACTGATACAGAGTTTAGGATATTAACAATATCATTGTTGATGGCCCAGTTAGGCACAGAAGGATTGTCTGACAGTGAATACATACACATCTTGGAATCACTCTTGATGAGTACTTATCTCCATCCTTCATTAGAGGCTAGGTTGACTGCCCATTGGATTGCACTTCCTTCTACTTGGATGGGGGTGCAGCTATGGTGAGGTTTAGCCCACACTTTGATCACCTCGTCGAGGGAGTTCCTTGCTACTGCTGCTAGTGCAGTTCTTAATGGTCCAGTTGCAGCATCCACATTTAGCTTGATGAACCCAGTCAATGGTGGCTTCCAAACCTGGGATGAAAGTGCACAATGAATTTTGTTGGCTGCCTGGATTACAGTACGGAACTCTATGATTCTACTTTGAATCCACAAGTAGGCTTCACGGATGTTAACTTTCTCACCTTGGAAAACAGCTCTGTTTCTTAAATTCCATATTCCATCAACCACGAAGGTCATAGCTGAAGAAACATACCAACTTTCTACATCCGAGGTGATGGTGGAAGGAAGGAGTGCAAGGATGAGCTTGATTATGTCACCACTGCTCTGTACATTCTGAGAATGAGTTCTAAAACCCCAGCAAGACTCGAACCAAACAGCTCTGGCAATTAGGCAAGTGAAAAACAAGTGGCAGATGGACTCAACCTCATTGCCGCACAAAGCACAGGAGGAGATAAAGGTTTCAAACCTTTGGTTCAAGATGTCTTTGGTTGATAGAGAGTTTGTCGCCATTCTCCACAGTAAAATTTTGATTCTTTGCGTGGTTTTGATTTTCCATAAACCTTTCCATTAAGCCTCGTTCAGAGGGGTGGTAATACTAAAATTGTGGTCAGCTCTGTAAACTGACCTCACGGAGAAGGCTCCCTTAGCATCTGGAATCCATATCAGTTTATCTGGTCTGCGCCTTTATGGAATAGGAAGAGATAGAATTGCTTGTGTCGAGGCTGGCTCAAAGATTTCATTGATTAACCTAACTTTCCAGTGATTGGTGCTGTTGTCAATGAGCATGGAAACCATCATAGGACAATCTGCATACACAGCCTGTTAAGGTTTGGGAATAAAGTTCTAAAGCCACGGAACCCAAGGGTCTCGCTAAACATCAATGGTAGCTCCATCTCCAATTAGGTAGCATGCCCCCTTAATGATCAGATTTTTTGTACCCTCAATGGCCCTCCAAACCGGTGAAGCTTTTGAAGGGGGGTCATCATGTACCCAACTATGCCGAACTTTGTACTTAGCTCTTAGAATGGACATACATAAACTATCCCTCTTTGAAGCTATCATCCATGCTAATTTAGCTAGGAGAGCATCATTGAACTCCTTGGCCTTTCTAAGTCCCAAGCCACCTTTGCAAGTTGGCTTGCATATGTTATCCCAGGCTGTTAGAGCTAGGTAAGGGCCATTTTGGGATTTAGGTTTCCACCAAAATCTGCGAGATAGGGCATCTAGCTTATCACAAACACCTAAAGGGATTTTGAAGGAGGACATGGCATAGTTTGGAATGGCTTGTGCAACAGACTTTATAAGGGTGGTTCTCCTCATCCTCAATAGCGTTCCGCTTCTCCAACCTGTGAGCTTGGATTCAAGCCTGTCTACCAAGTATTTGAAAACCTTGGATGGGGATTTGGAAAGGAAGAGGGATGCACCTAGGTAGATAGCATCATGCTTAAGCTTTTTCATCTCAAGGATGTGCTTAATGGATCTTTGGGACTGTAGGGGCCTTATGGATCTTTGGATCTTTGAAGAAGAAAAAAAAAACTCCAGATTTTTCCTTATTCAAGCTTTGCCCAAACCACTTGCAATATTTGTCTATACACTCTGCAATGGTTGTAGCATCCCTCCTGGTGGCTTTAGAAAACAAGACAATATCATTGGCATACATAACATGCGTGATTGCTAGGGCATTTATTCTTGCTTTTACACCATTCAAATTCTTGATGGCAAGCTAATGGTAGGTTGTTATTGGCAGGGGTGGACCCACTTAGAAGGACGGGGTTATGACCCCCCAAACTTTTCTAATTTTATAAAATTAACCCTAAATTTTTTTATATATTTCAAAAAAATATAAAATTGGGCCCCCAAACTTCTTAAATATTAGATTTTTACCCCTAAATTTACCTAAAATGTTCAAAAGAAATATGATTAGCCTCCCAAACCCTTCATATTTCTTGTTGACACTATTAAATTGGTTCAATTTTATATTTATTATTATTTTGGCCCCCCATTCATAAAATTCTAGTTTCGCTCCTAGCTACTAGTTCTAATTTGAACTTACCATTGAAAAAAAAAATTTGTCTACTAGTAACAACTTGTCACTTAAAATTTGTTGTGTAAATGTTGTGAACATAACGTTTCTCATTTATTTATGAAAAAAATTTACCTCCAACACAGTTTGGAGAAAACTTCCCCCAACTTATTCCATGACGATTGAAGAGATCATTCATGTATACTTTTAGCCACATAAATTTTTAAATGATATATGTCCAATTTTTAAATTGGACTTAAAGGGCCAACAATTTAGGACAGGAGTAATAAAATGTTAGTCACTTAGTCAAAGACTCTATGTTACCACCTTTTTTGGAAGATTATATCACCACCTAACTAACAATTTAATTAAAATTCTAATTTATAAAGCAACTATTACCACCATTGCCCAATTGGGCTGGTTGGGGAGTACGGGAGAGTGGGTTCAAGCTGTGGAAATTGCAATATGTAAGTATTTCTAATCATTTCAACTGAAAAGGAAAAAATAAAATAAAAATGTATTTGTTATCTTCCAAATTTTCTCACGACACTTTAAAAAAAAAAAAAAAAAAAAAAAAACCCTCCAATTTACTGCACTAACTTGGTTAAATGTCTTTCTTTAAGCAAAGGAAATTATTTATATATTTGTCTCTCTAGAATTTTTTGTTCATGATCATTTCTCTCTATAATTTAAGCTTATATGAAAGAATTTGGGATCGTTTAAGGTTTTCAAAAGGGTCTTTATGTATGTGCATATTGACTTGAGATTTGATTGATCAGCACTATGTGTCAATATGAAATTCTGATAGAATTTTTATGAGATTTTGGGAGGTGACAGTTGGTGGCTGAAGGGTGAGTCAAGGCAGTGATGGACTGATGGTTGGTTCACCATCTGAAGAAGTTTTTCGTTCTAGGTGTAGGTATTCCTCAAGGAAGTATTGTGTCATCCCTGCTTTGCTCATTTTACGGACATCTGGAAAGAAATGTGATCATTATATCTTGAGAAAGCTAGTGAAGCTGCTGCTAAAGATATATCTAGTAGACATATTTCTAGTGATGCTTCTGCATAGGAAAGTAGTGGGGATGGATATACACTACTTAGATTTATGTGTGACTTCCTTCTTATTTCAACCTCAAAGAAGCTGGCTGCTAGCTTCTTTTCCAGGTTGCGAAGAGGATTTCGCGCGTACAACTGCTACATGAATGATAACAAATTTTCTCTCTCAATTTTGATATTGAAGACTTATCAAGGATTCCATCAAGTAGGAGTGGATTGCTTATCAATTGTTCCACTTTAGAAGTTCAGGCAGACTACTCAAAGTTAATTTTCGTATATAATTTTACTTATAGCTAGATGTATCTTATAATCTTCTGTTTTGGATTTTAGCTTCAGATGTCAAGATTAGGACAATCATTTGAACCTTTGAAATCATTCCATATCGTTGTCATGCTACTCATTAAGCGTACATTTTATACTCTCGAAGCATTCTTATTTGGTTTTATATCTCTTTCTTCCACACAATTATGCTTGAGAGTTTCCTTTTGCTTGTTTTCATTTTGTTTATCATTATTGGACCTAATTCTTATCGAATTTCCAGCCACAAATTATCAATATCACATCCTTAGCGACTTCTTCAATATGTTGTGAGTTAAAATGTTTAAATTGCAAGCAGTAGTCAAGCAGTGTCCAGTCCTCTTTGAAGTACTTTTGAGATTTTTGTTAAATAGGATTCGTTTAAGATAAGTCTGGCTGGGCTCTTAGAATGAAGCCAGGTCTAATTGTTTGACACAGTTTTGGGCTCATTTAAAAAAAAAAAAAAAAAAAAGGATATTTCATTGTCTTGTTATTGAAGCTCTACATGTTGCAGTTAGATTTGCCTTTTGGTTTATCTAATGTAAACTTTGAATCTCAGTTTTATGAAAGTCCAATTTCTTCCCCCATTAACTTGTTCCCTATACTAAACAGGTATGAATAACCATAGTTCGACTCTTACTGTCAGCTGGCAAGGCAAACCAGGTCACCATCTGAAGACAAAGCTATGTGGCTTTATGAGACCTAAATGCCATCCTATATTCTTCTGTTCAAATATTAATTCTGCAGATGTTGTCAGATTAAATATATATAGTGCTTTTTTGGTATGTGCAATGAAGTTTCAATGTTTCATTGCTATGTTCGTGACTTACCATACATATGAAAACTTCGCATGGGATTCTATCTAAAATTATTCAAAAATCTGTGAGGTATGGATGTAATCCTTGTTTATCTTACAGTGTATGTGGTTATTAAACTTGGTTTATTGAGATGCAGTTTTCCTGTGCTGATTTTAGTTGATATTTTAGCATTTGTGAAGCCCCATGTGCAATGGCCATGTAAAGTAATTGAATGGCTGTCTATGCTTTGATACATAATATTTTAGTTTAACAACTATAAAATTTAATGTTACTTCTCTTATACTATTTTTTCAGTTCATTGTCTTTGTTGATTGTCTTGTTAGGTATATGTACAAGCTCATAAAGAAACGGATGCGTTCTGCATACCGCTATTCTGATATTCGGCCTATACTTCAGTTGGGGGAAGAAGAAATTGGTTGGCTTGGATTATATGCATATATCCAAGTACTGAAGAGAAAAGAATCACAGCATAAACAGTTGCTATCCTTATTAAGGTGTGAGTTGGCACATAAAATACATAAGAGTGAGCCACTGCCTTCTCAACTAAAGTATGCAGTTGATGCCTCACATTCCTCCTTAATGTGGAAAATTAAGTATTAAATTCTTGAAGGTATGTGACAAGTAGTATAATGATGGAACTTTTTTCTTTTCATTTTTCACATTAGCTGTCAACAACTTTGGGGACTGCATTCAAGCTTTAAAAAAAAATCTGATGTATTGCGGTGAGGTTTTAGCAAAACCCAAAAAATTAATTTTTTTTTAAAATTAAGTATTAAAAAATAATCGTCCCTGAAGAGAGATTGAGATTTTAGCAAAACCCAAAAAATTTTGAGAACAAGAACAAATCACCTAGGTCCGGTGAGGTAGTGCGGCAGCGGACGGAAGTCTGATGAGGTAGTGCAGCGGCAAAGATTGGTCCGGCGAGGATTGGCTAGAGATGCAAGAGGTGAAGAGGGATTGAGATTTTAGGGAAACGTGAAATAGGTTTTGTTTATTTGTTTGTTGAGATGTTATTAGGTGTATTAGGATGTGTTGATTTTACAATGAGTTTAAGTAAAAGTCTGAAGTAGTATGTCTTTATTGGCTGATGTAAACCTTGGTTTACACCCCGTCTTTATAGAATTTAATCTCTTTTAACAAATATATCATTGAAATAATTTAATCTGAGTTATTTTTTCAATTATTTGCAAGCTTACAAAATGATAACTTATTGCAATGAATTTATCATTGCAATAACCTGATCTAAATTATTTTACAAATTTTTCTAAAAAAAATTACAATCTATTGCAATGACAAATATGAAATAGTTATATATTTTAATGAAGATATCATTGCAACTGAATTATTTTTTTTTTTCAATTATTTGCCATCAATTGCAATAAGATTCATGAATATATATGAAGCAATAAATTTTTTATTGCATAACATATATATTATTGCATTAAAGTTGTCATTTTATTGCAACAAAATTTTTTGTTATATAAACCTATTACCTCAATTTTATTGCAACACCTCTCATCAACTATTGCAATGATTTTGATGTTATTTTAATAATAATTTCATTGTAAACTTTTTTTCTTGTAGTGGTCGAAAAGAGAGATTTTCTCATTTTTTGTGTTTCAGTCATGCCAATTCAGTGAACTAAGAGCTTTCCTCTGATTGCTCATAATCAAAAGATAAGCTATTGCCACCATTGTCACAGTAACAAAGATATCTCATCTGCCCTCAGTGACCACAACAATGACATACATAGTATGTTCATTTTCGACAATCAGGTGTGTGGAGCTGCTTACAAGAGCTAGCTAGAGTGTCTTGAACACATGGAGGCCTGACACACTAGACTTTCGAGATTGACTGACTTTGCACCTTATGTGGAACTTTCAACCACAACAATTCTACATAATTTGAGGTTCAATTGTTCCCGAAGCTGCCCACTGGTATATTATTTTAGGATTTTTATTAATGTGTTCTTTTTTTCTTTTTGCAGATTGACACCTCTGCAGGTATATATGGTATTATTTTATTGTTTTTTGTTCATTAGGTTAGAATTTCATGCTATTATCTTAAAGAATCACTCACCTAAATGCTTCTATTCATATTTCATGGTCTCTTTAATTAGTGGAAATTTCTAACATGTGTAGTGAAATTTGAAATTAATATTTTTGTATATAAATAACCTTTAACATTATATCATACCCGATTTCTAATATTATTATTATTTTTTTTTTTACAACAAAGAAAAGGATCAAACTCCTCCTTTTCTTTATTGTTGCATTCCATGTCCACCAAAGGATGATTTGTATCAGCACAAATTCAAATGTACTTAATTAACTTTGAGGCGTTACCTAACTCACACTCTAAGCCTGCAAATTCGTCACAATCAACCCTTGTAAAAGTTTTAGCAATAGTAGAAGTCTAAAGAAGTGCCACAACCCTTTCCTCAAAAAAAAAAAAAAGTGCCACAACCCATAAAAATATTAGTACCAGTAGAGGTATAAGAGGTGCCAGCTATGTGATAATATAGATATCTAGTTGGTTAAAATAAAAAGTAAATGGGTGTAAGACTGTAAGTGCAACTATCCCAAAATAATTGCAATTTACCCCCAATTTTGTCGAGCCTATTGCATTGTTGTAACTTGTAAATAAAAATGAAACTAGCAATTCAATAGATCCATTCGGCTTATAATCATTAATTTGTTGTGGAATTGACCCAATACATGAGTCAATTAAAAATAATAATAATAATGAGTCGTTTTTAATTTTACGAATTCTTGTATGTTTGGCTAAAACTATCAAACTCCGTTTTTAGTTTTTATGTGTAGCTTTCTAAAATCACATTTAAAAAAAAAAAAATTCTCACTTTTTCAAAGTACAAGTATACTTTATCATTGTATCAACAAATATATATATATATATATATAATAAACACACTTTAGCATATTTTTGACAAAAAACTAAATAAGTTGTTCCTAAATAAAAACTAGTCTAAGACGGCAGTTCTAATAGAATTTAGACATAGTTAGTTGAGTGTTCATCTTAAGACTCATTGACATAGCATTCACAGGGGTGATAATGTGATGGATCATTGATCTAAGACAAAAACAAGTGGAAAGAGGAAGAGGTAAAAGTAAATTCAACAAAGTTTAATGAATTTTTTCTTGTTTACTTAATTCTCTATGTTAGTATAGGACTCAGATGACCACTTGCTAAGAATATACCTTACTTAAAAATTTGTTAAGAAAAAAAAAATTCAATGTAAAAAAAAAATGAATAAATGACTAAAGAAAAAAAGAGAGTAGAGTATTCTTGTTCATTTTAAGTTCCTATTAGGATTTTTAGGAGTAAAGGGGGGCGATTGTTGTGGCTTACCTACCTAGGTGTGACCATAGTGGCACCCTACCTACTCCCGTGCATAGGACTGTCCAACAAAACTGTATACCCAACCTGCCTGGCCAATCCAACCAGACTTGAACTGTCCGTCATCAGACCTGACTACTTGGCAATCGATGGTGGGTCCTTGCCTTCACAACCTGATTTCGGCAGGTTGAGTGGTGTGTCTTCCCTTCCAAAACCCGATCCACCTGACCCAATTGTGAGCCTTACACTCCTCAGTCATCACCATTTGTTTCTTAGTCCTCTTGTTCTCTCTCAATCTCTAAGATCTCTCGATCTCTTAACACTTAATAGCTAACACCTCCAGCCCATCGCCAATCTGCAAATCTCTATCACCCATTGCCGATCTGCAAATCTCCTCTATCGCCCATCATTGATCTGTAAATACCTCCCTTAGGTTTGACTTTTAGTCATTTTCTTTCTTCATTTCAATCACTTGATACTTCAAATCTGCCATCATCTCTTTCTATTTTTGTTTATGTTCTTTGGATTTGTGAGCTACTGGGGTTTAGCTGTTTGTGTTCTTTGGATTTGTGGGCTATTGGTGTTTGGTTTTGTAAATTTTTTCGTCAGTATAGATTTGTTCTTTCAGATTTGTGAAATTTGTACCAAGTTTGGTTCTTGATTTGTGTTTTTTGGTTGAAGTTAGATTCGACCACCGTTTACCAGAGCCCAATCCGACTTGACTCGTGGTTTTCACAGCCAGCGACAAGTTCGTTGTCCTACAACTCGATAGGATCGAGTCGGTTTTAGGTCAAGCCCTTGAACCGACCCAACCCGTGGACACCCATACCTCTGCGAGACCTTATACTTTCAGTCTGTGAGAAACTCACTTATTATTCTTTGTACCGTTTAGGATGAAAATGAGATATAAAGAGTACCAAAACACAACTAGTGTTGAGGCTCGAACCCAAGTCCTAAATTTGCTAGTTAGCTCAGTATATTACCAACTAAGCCATCCGAATGTATTACATTATATTTATTCCTATCTAGTTTAGTAAAGTAATTTATTTACGCACAGTTTTACTCACATACACGTGTGAAGATTTAAACAGTGACGTAGCACAGACACACTAGTCATCCTTCAGTGATTTTAACACACACTCTCTCTCTCTCTCTCTCTCTCTCTCTCACAAAGCCAAAAGGAATCAGAGAAATTAGGGTTTAATCGCAGAAATGGCAATGGCTGGACGAATCAGATCGAGTCTCTCTCTCTTCACAAAGGCTCTGCGCTCCGATTCCCTCTCAGCTCACCGATCCGCGCTCGCTCTCACCGACTCTCAGGTGCTTTCTTCGTCTCTAAACTAAAACGGTCTCGTTTTGCTAATTTGCTCTGGTTTTGATTTGGTTACGCGCTTGTTTGGTTTCCGAGAAAATCGGAGGAAAGTTTTGAAATTTAATTGGGGAAATGAAAAAAGTTTTGATTTTTCAAAGATAGGATTTGACTTTGAGCTGAGCTGATTATATTGTTATTATTTCGAGAATTTGTAATGTGGTTTTGGTTTGGTCCCTGTTTGGATGTTGAGAAATTTTAGGGGAACATGAGAGAAATGAAAGTTGGGTGTTTTGCCTTTTGATGTAATTAGAGAAATGGTTTTTTTTTTTTAATGATTTTTTGGGGTATTTGAATAGTGAAATGAAGCTAAGATTTAATGATTTTGTTATTGATGAGAATAGAAAAATTAGGCGATTGTTATATTGATTGACTATTTTTAGTTTTTGATTTGATTGGCTATTTTAAGTTTAATGCATAAAAATTTTGGATGTTCTGTGTTTTGATGTAATTAGAAAAATGGTAAAATTTTATTTTTTGGGGGGTTGTTTGAAATGGGTGAAATGGAGCTAAGTTTCAGTGAATTTGTATTGATGAGGATTGATAAATTAGGGGATTGTTGTATTGTGTGTTGTAGTTTTAGAGTTAGATTATTGGTTGAATTCTTTGAAGGATTTGTAATGGAGAAACTGCAGTTTACTGTGTTTGGTTATGGAGAAAGTGAAGGCGAAGATAAGAGAAATGAAAGTTGGGTGTTTTGCCTTTTGATGTAATTAGCGAAATGGCATTTTTTATTGTTTGGGGTATTTGAATAATGAAATGAAGCTAATATTGATTGAATTTGTTATTGATGAGAATAAAAAAACTAGGCGAATGTTATATTGATTGACTTTTTTTTTTTTTTTTTTTTGATTGGCTACTTTTAGTTTAATGAATAAAATTTGGATGTTCTGCCTTTTGATGTAATCAGAGAAATGGTAAAATTTTATTTTTTGGGGGGTTGGTTGAAATGGGTGAAATGGAGCTAAGTTTTAATGAATTTGTTATTGATGAGAATTGATAAATTAGGCGATTGTTATATTGTGTGTTTGTGGTTTCAGAATTAGATTAGTGGTTTAATTCTTTGAAGTATTTGTAATGGAGAAACTGCAGTTTACTGTGTTTCGTTATAGAGAAAGTGAAGGAAAAGATAAGAGAAATGAAATTTGTATCTATTGCTTTTGAAGTTTAAGGTTCTGAAAGATGGGGGAAATTTAGTTTGACTGGTAAGATAATGGTATTAGAATAGGGGCTAAGTGGGTTTTTTTTTTTTTTTAAATTAAAATTACATTCTAAGGTCCTTAGCAAAGGAATTTATGATTGAAGAAGTTGAATTCTTCTCTTTTCTGACATTATCTGAATTGTTATGTTTCTTTGGATCAGTAAGTAAAGTTAGCCCGAGACAGGGAGTATACTGAGGACACTCAAACTAAAAATAGACAAACAAGCAGCACAAAAATTAAGCCATTAATAATCTGCCCAGAAAATCTAGGAGATCTACCTCTGACCCAACACCATAACCCTCTGAATTGCTATGTTGACTTCTCGGTTTCTGAATATGTCAAATATCAATATGAAAGCATATTCACTTGCTTTACTCACTGCATGAAATATCTGAGAATCAGGAATGTATTTAATCATTTTTAATTTTTCAGAATTGGGCAGTGTAAGAACTTGTTTTCTTTTATTACTGCAATTTCTACTCTGAAATCTCCATACGAGACATTACATCATTCATTGATGGCCCATTTTGTTGACCTTTATTATGTATGGTTACATTCTAAAGTTCTCATTTTTTTAAAAAAATTTTATTTATTAATTTTGTTAGGAAAAAAGAAAGAGTTATGTTATTGGGTGCCATTAGGAAAATTGTTAATTTTAGGAAAGTTTTGTTCTTTGTTCACTACCGTGAACTCTCTGTATCTTTTATTCTTTTCTATTAATAATATTACTTTCTTACCTATCAAAAAAAAAAAAAAANATAGTCACACATTTGAGGATATTTTTGGTCAAACTCATCAAGCTCATTTATCTCTTTTTTCTTTTTTCTTTTGCCCTTCTACTATTTGTCTTGTTTTGCATAAAGTAGCTTTTGCAATCTAGATTTCTCTTATCAAAAAAAAAAAAAAAAAAAGAGGATGGTCTGAGCTTTAGGTTTTTTTTCTATTTTGCTGTCTTCTGCCCCAGCCTCAACCCCTCACCTGGAGTTCCTTCTTGTATACTTCCTATATTCTGGAGTACTGATGCGTATCTATTGTTATCTTAATCATCCTATATAGAGGGTTCGAACCCCATATTTACTCGCTTTTGTCTGGGAATGCCACCTTATACATCATCATTATTCCAGTGTCATTGATTGGTACATCTAAAAAGTCATTTACTTGTACAGCCAATAAAAGAAAGTCTTTTACTTGATACTTCAAGTGAAATGTTTAATGCAATGGGCTTGTGACTTCTCTGCTGCATATATCTCGTCTTTAGTTACCATTGTTGTCATGGGGAAAGGGTGTTGTTGGTGTTCTCTTTATGTGGTTGAGCTTAATAACTTTTATTGATTTTGTGGATTATGTTGATGCATAATTTTAGTGCATATTTTGCAAGATTCTGACACTGAAATACTATGATGTTTGCTGTGTCACTGACCATGGAGAGGTTTATCATATTCAATATATTATCAATTTTCTTGATTCATTGCTACTCAGGTTTATTTTTATTTAATTTCCTTTTCCTGTTGCTTAATTGCATTCTTTTTGGATAAAAGTCTTTTAATGCTTGTATTTAGTCTAATTCTTTTTACTTTCTTATAGTTGTGTTGGCTGAGAATGGGAGGCTAAGGAACATAGACAGCATTGCCAAGAGATTTGGGGATTTGACCATGGCATATAAGGGAGAAGTCAAAGCTATTGTGACTACCGTCATTGTAAGTTCCTCCCTTCGATGGCAACATTTCTATTACCAGGAGTATATAAAACACTGTTTTATACCTTGCATAATTACCACAAGAAAACTAACATAATTACCATCGGGTACTTAGCCTTTTTAGCTTCTTTGTTTTCTGCACAAAAAAGAAAAGGGAAGTCCATATGAACTTATTGGCAAAAAAAAAAAAAAAAAAAAAAAAAAAGAAAGAAAAGAAGAGGGAAGTACATATGAATCTCAGAATCTTGTAATGCCCTTGTAATGTATGGTATCTGGGGTGGTGATGGTGTTATATGCTTGTGCTGTTTGTTGCTGGGGTGGTGGTGCTGTTTGGTCTTTGTTTTATCCCCAATGAGCATCGTTCCTTTGAAAGCCAAGTTTTATAGATAAATGCACAAGATTTTAGTGCATTAGGTAGAGGGCCAATTAAAGCAAAGAAGTATGTAAAAATATATGAAATGAACAAAAAATAAAGGGGTGAGAAGGTAAAAATCCATATTCCTTAAAAAGAATTTCAACCCAAAAACAACTATAACAACAACAACCAAGCCTTGGTTCCAAAATTTTGGATCGGTTATGGATTCTCAATAGACTAATTAGAATTGGCTGCATGTATTCTTTTTCTGCCATTCTATTATATTTGAAGTCATACTTTCAGTTTGTGATACTTCCTTAATTGACATGTCATTTTCTACTACTACTAATATTATTGTAAGTCTTACTCCTTTTTTCATTCCTTCGACTTAAATCTACTCACTCTTCCTCACTAGTACTTTAATTCCTCCTTTGCACATAACCAAACAATCTTAGGTGACCATCCCCCATCTTCTCATCAATAAGGATCGTCGTCATCTTTAAGCGATCCATTTATATTAAAGTGACTAAATTTTACATTGGCTGTCAACTTGCTCACCCTTATTCCATTTTTTAGGTTTGGGACCAGCTGTGAACAAAATATATGCCACTAAGCACAAACATAGTCTAAGGCTGCGTTTAGTTCGATGTAAATTGAATTTCGAGTGTAAAATAAATGCAGGGGAAAATGAATTCCCGTAAAGAAAATGAAATATGAAACCTAGGTGTTTGGTTCTGCAATGAAAAATAGTCCGAAAAACGATTTTCGGTGTTTGGTAATATTCTGAAAATGCTACTTTCCTACAAATGCTTCACATTTTCTTAGCCATTTTCTCAGCTTCCAAACAAATTTTATACTAGAAAATTTCAAAATATACCCTTAACACAACCAAACAAATTTTATTCACAATATATACATAATATACTCAATGAGAGGAGGAAGAAAGAGTGAGGGATAGATTGGGAAAGAGAGAGATCGGTATCAATGGAGGACAGCGGCGGCCAAATTGGGAAAGAGAGAGATCGGTACCAATGGATAGGGCTGTCCATGGGTCGGGCGGGTCGGGTTTTTGCCCAACCCGCAACCGACCCGTAACAGTTCGGGTGGGTGGTTTCTCAACCTGTAACAGTAATGGATTCGTCGGTTCGGGTCGCTGGCGGGTAGTGGTCGATTTCGGGTGAAACCGATCTCATCGGAATCCTTTGAAACGCGACGAGATCTTGCCAGATCCGACGAGATCTTGCCAGATCCATCCAAGATCCGGTGAGATCCCGTCAGATTTGGCGAGATTTTTGCCAAATCGTGATGATAAATCACTGGTTTGGCCAAATCCGGTGTTTATTGTGCCAGAAATCGATGAATTTAAGTGAAAAAAGGGCCGGAATCTAGAAAAAAGGGGCCTGAATCTGGAAAAAATAGCCAGAATCTGGGAAAAAATGACCAAAATCTGGAAAAAATGGTCGGATATTGAATGGACTTCGATTTGGGTCGGGTTTCATGGTTTTTGAACTGAAAAACTGATAACCAACCCGCTGGGTGTCGGGTTAGCATAGTCAGAAACTGATTCCAACCGCCGGAGTCGTCGGATCAGGTGGTGGCGGGTCGGACGGCGGCGGGTCGGACGGGTTCGGCGGGTTGCCGGTTTGCCTGGACACCCCTACCAACGGAGGATGGCGGCAGCTAGATCGGGTGGGTATGGATCGAGCAAGGTGGGTGTGGGTTCGCCGAAATGGGGATTGGGTTATGTGGGTAGATGGGTAGCTTGGATGTGGATCAGAGCTCATGGAGGAGGGTAGCTTGGATGATGGCGGGGGTGGTGATGGCGGTGGTGGATCGGAGACATGCAATGGTGGAGCATGGCGGTGAGGTTGAGTGGGTTTGATCTCGTCGGTGCTAGGGTGCGACTCGCCGGTGCTAGGGTGCGATCTCGGTGGTGCTTCTGGTGGCGCGATCTCGACGGCGCTGGGGTGCGACTTGCCAGTGCTTCTGGTGCGACTCGTCGGTGCTTCTGGCGCGATGGGTAGCTTGCTGTTTCTCTCTCTCTCTTTTCTAATTTCCTGGGGTGGAAATCCTTTGAAGGTAAAATACAACCTGAATTGGTTTTACGGGCCAAGAGGGATATTTTACTGTCAACGTGGAAATTGATTTCCGTTTGACCTAATTTTCTGTGCTTACCAAACACATAGAGGGGTGTAAAATGATTTCCTGAAACCTTTTTCTGTCAAAACAAACACACCCTAAAAAGCCAACAAAAAAGTTTGTTCATTTGAAGCCCAGGAAAAAGTTAAATGTAAATCAACATTTAAAGTACCACTTTGTAGGTTTTAAAGCAAGATTAGATGGTTCAGCTAGTTTTCATGCTCATCTAGTTTACCAATAATCAAATATGTGGGTTACCCTTGACTTATATGGGGAGCGGCTCCTGTCCTGTTTCAAAAGTCTCCAGTTCTCTCCCCCCTTTTTTTTTTTTAAGATTAAAAACACGTGGAAACTAAACAATTTGAGGGTCTAAACAATTTCATAGCATTATTTTTCTTTCTCTCTTCTTTGCCCCTCTCTCTTCCTCTGTCTCTCTCACTAAGTCACCAAGTCACTGTGCAAACGAAGAAGGAGGTTACAAGGTAAATTCCTTGGCTCTAGCAAGTGTGGACAGAATCTTTGGAATTTCTGCAAATTTTGCTCTAAATCCCCATTAACCCTAGAATTAGATTTTGTTTTTCCTTAAAAAAAAAAAAAAAAAAAAAGCCTAAATCAAAACTTTAGCTAGCTAGCTAGAGTCCCAATCATGGTGGAGAAGATCAAAACAACACAGAAGAGAGGCCCAATTGATCTCAGTTCTTCTTCCTCTCCTTCTCCGCCTTCTTCTTCTATGCCTAAATCCTGGCCGATTCTTTTCACTCAAAAAGCCACCAGATTGATCTCAGTTCTTCTTCCTCTCCTTCGTCTTCTTCTTTTGCCTTCGTTTGTACAGTAGTTTGGTGATTCATGTAAGAGAGACAAAGGAAAAGGAGAAAGGGGCGGAGAAAGACAGAGGAAAAAAAAAATTAGATGAAAATTGTATTTGAAGTGTCTATGTTATGACCATAGTTTTAAAAACCGGACTGGACCGGCTGGTCTGACCGGTTCAACCAAGAACCGGCCTTCAATTCGTTCCGGTTATGGTATAAAATCGAAAATGGCCTAAAAATTGGTGAATAGTAAAAATCGGCCAGTTCAACCTAAGAACCGGAAACCGATGCGGTCAAACCGGTTTTGCTCCTCAAACTAAACTACGTTGTTTTAGAGTTTTTTGCTCCTCAAAACTACATCGTTTTTTCTGCTCCTCAAAACTAACCTAAAGTCCTCTTCGACTCGCTCTTCTCATCAACCATCTCACTCTCACCTTACGATTCACACCTCCTCTTCTCATTTGCCTCACTCTCTCACTCACCTCAAGCTCTCAAGGCCGCTCAACTCAACTCAGGCTCTCTCCAGTCTCTACTCTCTACCTCACTCTTTTCTCTCTACCTCACTCTGTTCTCTCTGCCTCACGCACAGCGGCACACATGACGCCCCTGTCTCCGCCTCACACACAACGGCACGCCCTCGCCCTTTGAGCTCACTCCTAGTCTGCTCTACCCACAAACCATTTCAACTACCCACCCAAAACCCACAACTTAGCCACCACCAAGACCCACAAAACATCCCAACCATCCACCACAACCCACAAACCCAGCCACCCATGACCCATAAACCATCCAAAAACCCAAATCGATAAAGCCACGCAACAATAAAGGAAAAAAAAAAAAAAAATCCAGACTTTGATATTGCGAATCAACGACGGTGGAGGTGGCCAAGAAACAGTGGGGCCGACGACGATGGAGGATAACAGAAAGAAAAAGGACAAAAGAAAAAAGAAAAAAGAAAAAAACTCAGGGGGGTGAATCAGTGGGTGGTGCTGATGGCGGTGTAGATGCAATCAGTGATGAGTGGCGCCGATGAGCGGATCGGTGGCCGGTGATGAGTGGCATCTGGGAGTGGATTGGAGGCTGGAGGTTTGGTTTGTGGAAGGGAAACTTTGATATTGAGAAAGCACAGTGTCGAGAGAGTAGGGAGAGATGACTGAGTGACTTTTTTATTTTACACTTGGTTTACTTTTACACACACACTTGTTAATATATATTTTTTTATATATATAATTAAAAAATTATTAATTATTTATATAATTTAAATAAATAATAATTAAATTATTTATGACGTCACCGGTTCGACCAGAAAACTGGTAATTAGCTCCTCAACCGGTTTTTTCACTGTACCGGTTTTTAAAACCATGGTTATGACCCTTAGATTATTTAGTTTCCACGTGTCTTTAATCTGTAAAAAAAAAAACAGGAGAGAACTGGAGACTTTGAAACAGGAGAGGAGCCGCTCCCACTTATGGGTCTATTTGATAGTCATATACTTTTTTTAGTTTTAAGAATTGTGCATTCTGTTCTAATTGTTGTTATTTTTCTTCCGTCCAGGCCCTTCCACCAGAAGAGGAGAAAGAACTTAAAGAAACACTTCAAGATATTATTGGACGGGGGAAGAAGGTTAAGGTCGAACAAAAGGTACGTAGCATATCCTCCATGATGTTTTGTTATTTTCATGCACTAATTCTTTTAGAATTGAAGCAATAACTATTCTTTTTTACGTCTGTCAGATCGATCCCAGCATACTTGGTGGGCTTGTGGTTGAATTTGGGCAAAAGGTCTTTGATATGTCCATCAAGACCAGAGCACGCCAGATGGAAAGGTTCTTGAGGGAGCCAGCAAACCTTGGCAACCTGTAAAAGGTGTTTAACATGAATTTCCTCTGATGTTTAAAGGACGAGTTTTTTTCCTATTTGATTTTGGTGCTTGTAAACTCACTCACCTATGGTTGAATGCCATCCTTTGCAAATAAGAAGCTACTTCTTCACATCTGTTCACAGCAATTGATTGTACAACTCTCTTTGAATGGGTTTGTGAGCATTTTTACTCGGAAACTTTAAGGTCATACCTACTCAATATCTCTGTTCGGATATTGTTCAAATATTTAATGATAAGAGGCACACTTTTATTGCAAGTTGTAGATTCTTCTAAAGAACCCCCGGATTCTCTGTACTGCCTCATAATCATGATATGCATTGCATGATTTTTGAGTAGCTTCAAAGCCCGTTTCTCAGCATATTGGTTGGTACCAGTCAGAGAACCCCAAATCAAGATCTATTTTACTAAATTTCCACTGCATTTTATTTTATAGGACTTGAGCTAGTATTCTTTAGTAAAAGTAAAACTAATTGACCACTGCAATACTCTTAAATTTCACACGAGGATCTTGTTATAGTTAGATATAAGCTTCATAGCACTCAAGATGAAAAAATAAATTTGGCGATGTGATGCAGCTCTCATGGCTACATATGTTGTGTGGCTTGCAATTATTATAAGTTGATGAAAATTACAAGGCTACTAAAAAAGTTAATGGAATTGTAAGTTTTACAAAATTTGGGAGTGGTCTAATCTTGTTGGGAGTTTGTGTAGGTGATACATAAAAACCATAAAATAAATTGGATCTTGATGATAATGAGTACTCTAAGAGTAAGAGTGCATGCTAAGAAATATAAATATTCAATTATGAAGTGTAAGGTACACTTTTCAAAAAGAAAAACATATTTGTTAATTTATTGGTTTGTATGTACAGTTTCATAGTTGAACAGTTGCGCACTGTTTGATTTTATTTTTTTGACAAATATTAGAAATACAATTGAATGGAATATTAAAATTTTAAACTTCTCTTGTATATGATATACAAATAACCAAGTACTTTCTGTTTTTTTTTTTTTTTTTTTCGATAATAATAATAAAAAAAACCATATGATTTAGTCTCTAACTAATCACTACTGCATTTGGAGTTAATTTTCCTTGTTATATTGGTCATACAAAAATGGATAAATATTATTTACGAAGGTTGAAAACTTGAAATATACATTTGGACCCTTAAATTTAATCCAGGTTTGTTTTTCATCTCCAAATTTAAAAGGTTAAAATTTTGTTCTTAACAAATTTTTTGAATTGTTAACTTTGTCTTTCTATCCGTTTGTCTATAAAAGAATAACAGACAAGATAAACAGATACTAATGTGACACGTAAAAAAAGTTTAGATGGCTTAGATAAATTTCACAACAAACAAATAGAATGACGAAATTAATATATTTTAAAATTTTAAGAAAAACTGATATTTTTAGACTTTGGAAGACAAAATTAAACTTAGACAACTTTCTTAATTAGGAGGAAAAATTCAAATAAGTATATTTCAGCCTACTTACATATGGTACTAATTCCTTAAGTGAAAGAAGAGATAGAGAATAAGTTCAAAAAGTGTTTCATTCTAAGAAATCACCTGCAATATTTGTACACTATATTTGTTTGTGTGTGTGTGTGTGTGTGTGTGAGAGAGAGAGAGAGAGAGAGAGAGAGAACCTGTTGCCAAGAATTGCATGCAAATGGATGATAAGCTCTTCCTCTTGGGGAGAGAATGCACCACGCTTGAGGTCAGGTCTGAGATAATTGATCCATCGAAGCCTACAACTTTTCCCACACCTTTGAAGGCCAGCATTTCTAGCAATATCACTCCAACATCCTTGTCCATTGGTTAGCATGTACCTCATCAGCTTCTCATCTTCCTCAGGTGACCACAAACCCTTCCTAAGCTTACTCTTATTATTGGCACTGTTCATTCTCTCTTTTCCCATCTGATCAGGCTTCCTCATTGCTCAATTTCCAATGGGAAAAAAATGGTGAGGAAGGCCTTGTAAGACTTTTCTCCTTATAAGATGGGATCCACAAAGAAAGTTGTGTCTATGTATATTATGTTTATATGTATGACGAATAGAGAGAAGGCTTTATAGGGTGGTAATGGTGATGATGATTGTGATGGTTTGTGGGGTTTGCTTAGAATATGAATATGAAGTATGAGAGAGAGAGAGAGAGAGAGAGAGAGAGAGAGAGAGAGAGAGAGAGAAGGATTATGTTTGTTGGTTGATAGGTGGAGTGGAAAACGGATTGGAGGGGACCTCCTTTGTGTGTGTGTGTGTGTATGAGAGAGAGAGAGAGAGAGAGAGAGAGAGAAAAGAGAGGATGGCTGGTCTTCTTGTCTTTGACTCTATTCTTGTCTTTTTCGATACATTTTCCTTCACTCACAAGGTAATCATCATCTTTGTATGTGAGAATGCCGCACTTTTGCTTCCACTTCACATAATATTTCTCTCTCAAACTACACGTGAATTTGAAGTATAAACCTAGACCATAAAAAAAAAGTACTAAAAGTACTTTAGTTTTAGGTACAATTCTTGCTATGGCAAAGGTTTTGCACTTTTGTTTTTCGGTAATATAAATGTGGCACATTTGGCATGTGTGTCGTTTTTCATTTGTTTTTGGTATGTCTAATTCTTGCATGACCCTTGTGCTAACAACCAAACATGCTATCAAAAACAAAAAGATAGAAAGAAAGAAAGAAAGAAAACAATCAAACATGGTTCACAAGCCAATTACATGAATTTATAATGTAAGAATTCCTCCACCCAAGTGATAAATTTAGATGATTAATTCAAAATCTTAATAAGTTTCTAAGAAATAATTGAATTTAATCATCTAATAATTATTCTAACACCAAGAATCAATTATGTGTGTAAATAAGATTATTTGCAGTTTTGTTTTTCAATAATAAAATGTTTCTCATTTGACTTGGTGCGGCGTTTTCGTTTGATTTTTATTTGTCTAATTCTTGCATGACCCTCGTGCTAACAACCAAATATTAATATGCAATCAAAATAGAAAAAAAACAACCAAACATGCTTCACAAGTCAATTACGTGCAATTGTCAATATGTGTAAGAATTTCTCCACACCCAATTAGTACATAATAAATTATAAATCAATTCAAAGCATAATTCGTTAGAAAAAAGTTGAATTTAATCATTTAAATTTTACTTTTAGCGCTAAGATTCTAGAACTATGTTTTTCTTTATGTTTTTCCAAAAATTCCTTGCCTAATAAAATTGACCAAGAAAAGAAATAGAAGTGGTTAAAAGTTTCAGTTACCCCAATCATTTTTTTCTGTGTAAATTAGATTGTTTTCAAGGATCACCTCAATCATATGGGAGTAATTTTTTCAGCTCCTTTGTTGCTAAATGTGCAAGGGATATTAATATTTAAAATTTTAAACCAATCAAAAGAGTACAACATAATAATATCTTCAGATAATTGTACAACATGAAATGAATAGGTAGTAGTTTTTCTTTCATCCCATGACAAGGATTTCTACTTAATTTATACTTGTTACTAAAGAATTTTACGTGTGATCCTATCCATATACTTGTAGGACCATCTGTTAATGTTATTAATTGCTTCAACATGGAGTAGATTTGAAATTTGTTAAACATTGCATCAAAACATACAAAACTTTAGTATATCTTAATATTTCATAAATTTCTTCTGATTATTTTCTAAGAAAATAGCTTGATTTGATTTCAATAAATTCTCCCACAACGAAATTATATCTTCCATTCTTCTTGGATATTCATTATTCTCAACCACTTCAATAATGTCAAATTTGTTCATGTACCTGGGGCAAATGATTTTCATATTTTTTTTTAATTCCAAAGTAACATTCCTGCAAATTACTCAATATTATTCATTATGCCATGAATAAATATCAGTTAATTTAAATATTGTTTATCTTTTCAACTAATAAGTTATACTTGAAAATAAGACTAATTTACAAGACTTTTTCCACAAGATTATAGTGCCATTACAGTTACACTATACCCCACAAGTTTCCCTATCCTATGGGCTATCATGCTAATTTTCTTGTGGAATTTCTTAAATTTCTTTACCTAATCCTCTCCTTGAAATCCTACATGTTAAAGAATTTTCTGTGTGAATCCTCACATGTATCATGCAAAAACACCCATCACCAATCCTCAAAGTCATTTTCCAAGATTTTCATGAGGATATTCTTATTTAATACGCGAAAATTTTAAGGGCAGATAAGTTATTTAAATCTATTTGCTGCTGTGCACCCAATAGGGACTGCTACAGTTTTCTGGGAAAAAAGTGAGAGTGGAAAACTCTCAAGTTACTCAAGTGTGTCAAAAGCATTGTTCTGTATATCCACAGCTGTCCATAGTAAATACCTATAACATGCTAAAGAGGCTGTTTGAAGCAACAAGCTACTTGGTTACAAAGACAAGAAAAACCAACTCACCCTGATTCAGTTAATACCTTGTAGTACAATGTGAATGTACAATTGAAAAATGCTGAAGTTATTATCAATGTTATTATAAAAGACTTATAAACTATTGTAGTATTTATGGGTTTTAGTTAACTCAATTGGTATAGTATTTTATCGTTGAATAAAAGATCAGGGATCTAATCCCTACCTATACCAAAAATTAATTTGTGTCTTAATCTGATGATTGAGCTTGATTAGGAAAAATATTGTTTTACTCTTTAATGTGAAATGTTTCACACAATGTCACTTCCAAACTGGATATCCATATTTACAAATGATATGAAAGAATGTGTACATAATTTAAAAGAGTGTAGATACTATTATATGTNTAAAGAGGCTGTTTGAAGCAACAAGCTACTTGGTTACAAAGACAAGAAAAACCAACTCACCCTGATTCAGTTAATACCTTGTAGTACAATGTGAATGTACAATTGAAAAATGCTGAAGTTATTATCAATGTTATTATAAAAGACTTATAAACTATTGTAGTATTTATGGGTTTTAGTTAACTCAATTGGTATAGTATTTTATCGTTGAATAAAAGATCAGGGATCTAATCCCTACCTATACCAAAAATTAATTTGTGTCTTAATCTGATGATTGAGCTTGATTAGGAAAAATATTGTTTTACTCTTTAATGTGAAATGTTTCACACAATGTCACTTCCAAACTGGATATCCATATTTACAAATGATATGAAAGAATGTGTACATAATTTAAAAGAGTGTAGATACTATTATATGTGAAACAATTAATGTTCATATGATTAATGATATATCACTAATAAAATAAACTATTTTTTGTGCTTTGTATTTACAAACTAACACATTAAATTATAAAAGTTATTTAGTAAAATTTGTAATAGATGTATCATCAAATGCATAACATCAAGAGAGCAAAGTTTTAGGAGTGCTTAAACAAATTATGAAATATAAAAGTTTGGCTCAAAAAAAAAAAATCTTATTGAATGAAAAGTGAATGTTTATCAGTTTCCAACGAAAAGCAAACATTAAAGTACAAAGTACAACCCTTTTTCAGCTTTTATCTGCAGGTATTTGATCGTCAGACAGACTCAAAATGAAAAGAAGTGGCATGATCAATCAAAATAAGGAAACAAGGTTTCTCTTGCTATGCCATGAGTTATTCATCATGGCATCTCTCTCTCTCTCTCTCTCTCTCTCTCTCTCTCTCTCTCTCTCTCTCTCTATATATATATATATATATATATTCAGCCGCATGGTTGCGAAATCATTTTTACTGATGAATGGGTTCCACATTTTAACCTTTTTACTAATTGTATCTGTTTCTTTGGCACGTCCTATTAATTTATATACAATTTCTACATTTGTTCCATGATGAATGGATTCCACATTTTAACCTTTTTATTAGTTTTTCCTGTTTCTTTGGCACTTCAAATTGATTTACAAATGATTTCTACTTTTGTTCTAGTTTTAGAAAAAATTGCACGTAAAATTATTAATAATTAAATATGAGCCATACAAATTTGTAATTTGAATCCAAGTCTTTAAATGTTCAATTCTATCAATCTGATAACTTTGTTGGATTTGGACATATAACATCCACTACATAATAATTGTAATTTACCATCAAGCCAAGGCTTCAACGAGTTTCTTTTTGGTGTTGACAAAATTTAATTTTAGGTCTCTTATTCAATAACAAAAAGTTTAACCAATTGAACTAACTGGAATCTACGAGTTTAATAGAAATTTGAAATGGCGACAAAGTAGATAATTATACAATGAAGGTTGAACAAAACCATAAGAATAATATTAAAATGCATTCTTTTCATTTATAGTCTTGTTAGGAAATTGACTTTGAAATAGTAGCAAGGTGGATAATTAGAGAATGAGTGTTGAACAAAACCATAAGAATAAAAATAGATATTAAAATGCACTCTTTTCATTTATAGTCTTGCTAGGAAATGACTAAAGAGTAATACTTTAGCATGGCTGTCCATAGCACGCGAAAACCCACTGGAACCGACCAACTCGGCATCGTCCGAACTGGGTCTATGACGTTAGAACTTGAAAGATGCAAGTTGAGTGGCGGTTTTGGATTTTGAAACCCGACGGAAACTAAATCGACCGATGGTATATCTCTCTTATCCTTAGATCTGTCAAGATCCCGTCAAGATCCGAACTAGATCCGACGAGATCTCGACAAATCCAACCGGATATCGGCCAAATATCGATTGATCAGACCAGATCTGGCCAGGTATCGCTCCAGCGACAAAACTCGAAACTTGATAAGACTTGAATTGGTCGACCCGACAAGAATTCTAGGTCAGTTTCAGGTTTTGTTTTTATCCACTGAAAATTTCAGATTGAGTCCGGGTCGGGCACAAACCCGACCAGTGGACAACCACTTTTAGAGGATAAAATTATACTTTACAACCCTAAACTATACCCAATTTACACTGTGCATTTTTAAGAGCTTGGTTATTTGTACGGAATGTTTAACAGTTTCCCAACAATGTATATGAATGTTTAATTATCAGCTATCACAGATGGTGAATGTTTATCAATTCATATATGTTAGTAGAGTATGACTGAGAGACATGAGGCCAATCAAGAGCTAAAGAAAAAAAAAAAAAAATCATTTTTTGACATTGCAAATCTTCCTGGTTCTGATCAACCTTACTATAGTGTTTAGCAAAACAATAACTAAAGAAAAAACGTTGACTATGGCAAATAGTTGAATGCAATATTGTTCATAAATCTCATGCAGTTCATCTCTGACAGTTCCATACACACACAGTGTTCAAATGAACTTATATTATCCACTTTAAAAGCATACTGTTCAAAGCACTTGCACTTTGCCCTTGAGAAACTACTCGCTTACTCTTGAATTTTGGTTTGTGATAAAGAGTGGTGGCTGTATATGGTAGATTTTAGGTTCAGATATTCACACACACACACAAACGAGCCACTTATAATAAAAAACACAAGAAACATACTTTGAAAAGTCTAGTTATTAATTCCAAGTGATATATATATATATATATATATATAGCGAAAATTGATCCTCTTTTTCCTTTCTAAATTCTGAGTCAGATTTAACAAATACTTGTTTGCATGTACTATTAAATCTGGGACTCTCTCTCTCTCTCTCTTAAAAATTATTGTTATTATAGGGCTGAGTTTTGAGCCTAATTAAGTCTCCAGCTAGCAGCATGCATGCTTTTGAGGCATGACCAATACTTGCCCAGAAGTTCCACCTTAATAATTTGATTTGGTAAACACAATAATCTTATTTAACTTACAATAAAGTCGATGTGAGTTTAGACCTTGACATTAATATTCTAATCATATCATACTTCGTATATAGTTTTTTGTTTTTTTGGCTTGGAATGTCCCTTTCAGTTGTACCTTATGCAGTTGACCATCCATATATAAGTCATGCAGTTTTAAATTCTAGGTGCATCTGGCTGAAATAGTGTTGATTAATTTTCTCAACCATTAATTAATTTCTCTTTCTTTTTACAAATATTTTCAGGTGGTCTCAGATTGCAGCACGTCTTCCTGGAAGGACCGACAATGAAATTAAGAATTTTTGGAATTCCACATTGAAGAAAAGGTTCAAAAATAACACTTTCTCAACCTCAACAAATGACAGTGATTCTTCAGAGCCTAGAGATGTCATAGGTGTCACACCCTTGAATGAACACGACATTATGAATATGTGCATGGACACATTTTCCTCATCATCAAACTCCATGCAAACTTTGGTCACAGCAGGCGGCCATTTAGATCCATTTTCCATGCTCGATAACTGCTATGACATGACGGGTGCAGCCGGGTTGTTCAACGTGCCGACAAGCTTAACACCACAAGTTGGTAAGGGTGATGGATTTTATGGTGATTATGGGATCTTAGGGCCTAATATTATGGGGTTAGAAAGGGACCTCTCACTTCCTCCACTAGAGAGTAGAAGCATTGAAGAGAATAATGCAATGGTGGATATGAAAAGCACTAACAACCACTTCAATAATAATGGTTGCTTCAACAATACTAGTGAGAGCTTTAAAGTGGAAAATATGTTTGGGTTTGGAAATCATGGACAAGGAGAAAACTTAAAGATGGGGGAGTGGGATTTTGAAGGATTAATGCAAGACTTATCCTCCTTTCCATTCCTTGATTTCCCTGTTGAATAAAATCCCACCTTTGGATCCTTCCTCTCACTCTCATAAACTATCCAAAGCCATACCATAGGAAATTTTTGGCCAAATATTATTTCTTCCAAAGTCATCAAATCATACATAAACCCATTTGGCTTGCTTTGTTCTTTTTGTTTCATAAGTACCTGTTGTTTCTCTTAGCCCTTAGAAAAAACAATGTATACACCAATGCTCCCGTGGTCTTAGATAGGTGTCTGCAATAAATTTGCAATGTATTAAGATTATAGGATGGTGATCTGAGATGTTTCTTTTATGTATCTCAATTTCCTTGTGAGGCACTTTGGTTGATCTGCACTAACAGTTGGTGCTATAATCATAGTTCCAATGAAGAGAAATGTGAATAGACATATAGAAGTAGACAGGGAATAAAGATTAGTTGTTAAGTTGTCTTGGTGTACAAAAGGAAATAATTTGGGCCTAGAAGTCGTTATTAGTGGCAGAAAGTGAAAGAAAAAATGTAACCTCAATAATGTAAACGATCATGTCAATAAGAAGCATAACGGGAACTTCTATTGTTTTATATATATACATGCTATTTTACTAATATTTAAATGATTAAATTGTCGTCTCTTATTTGTTTAAGTATTCCACGATATCTACGCAGATCGTTTTATGTTCGAATTATCAAAGACAGCTATCAGGGGTGGCGGCATCTCTAGTCTAAGGGGTTCAATGAACTCTCTGAGCTGACAATTTTTTATTTATTTATTTTTATATACAATATTGTTGTTTTTATTTTATTTTATTTTATTTTTTATTTTTATTTTACCCCTAACACAATAACACAAAAACATGAATATGCTCTTCTTAACAACCTATTCTTGCAAATAAAGTTTTAATCAATTGAGAAATATTATGTACATAACATTTCACAATAAATCTTAAGTGATAGATTATTACTAACTGTTATTATTGGGCAAAAGAGTAAGTTTGGTTGTTGTTTAAAATTTTTAAATTAGAATCAATAACAACTTACCACTTATGATATGTTGTGAAAGTATTGTAGATGTGGAACTACGGATGGCAATGGGGCGGAGCAGGGCCAAAGGATGGGATCTTCACTCCCACCTCGTGTGGTTTTGTTTTGTCCTATCTCCACCCCACCCCATTAGGGATAACAATTTTGCCTCTCCCCGCTTAACATGCCCTTCCTTGTTTCACCCCGCGTGGGTTTTCCTCACCCTGCAAAGGTGGTTTAAAATTTTCAAATTAGAATCAGTAATAACTTACCACCTAGGATATGTTGTAAAAGTATATTGTGGATGTGAAACTAGGGATGACAATGAGGCAGGGCAGGGCCAAAGGATGGGGTCTTCGCTCCCACCCCGTATGGTTTTGTTTTGTTCTATCTATGCCCCACCCTATTAGGGATGACAATTTTGTCCTGCCTCGCTTAACCCGCCTCTCCTTACTTCGCCCTGCGCGGGTTTCCCCTGCCCCACAAAGGTGGTAGGGCGGAGATGGGGTAAGATTTTAGCTCCACACCATGGGGCGGGATGATGATGGGTTTAGACATTTTAGCCTCGCCCCTCCCTGTCTCTGCCTTGCCTCGCCTCACCTCACATTGCTAAGGATTATAATTGTAAATTTTTTATACCCTAAAAGCCCACTATTTAAACAAACATATCAATGTTAGCTTATTTTATTCTACCCAATATGGTTCTCTGCCTTTATTTTGTTATATGTTTTACTATGAAATTTTATTATTATTATTATTATTATTATTATTATTTTTTATGATTGTCTTGTTAAACGCTTGGATATATTATTCAATTTTTTCTAAAAATTTATTTGATTTGATGAGATAAATTTAGTTGTAATTTCAAGTATATTTTTTTTAATTAAATAAGTTTCATTAAAAAAATTGTACTAGTTGTAGGGCAAATTAACAAAAAGTAGAGTTTTACAGGGTGTGACAGGGCTTCGCGGAGCCCCAAGGGCCAAGGATGGGGTGAGAAAGTTTTCCCAGTCATGCGGGGCAGGGCTGGGCGGGGCGGGGCTGGAGCAAAACAAAATCATGTGGAACAGAGACGAAGATCCCATCCTTTAGCCCCGCCTTGCCCCATTGCCATCCCTACACCCCATAGAACTCTACATCTTGTTGATTTGCCCATGACTATTACAATTTTTTTTTTTTTAAAAATAAAACTTGTTTCATTAATAAAATTATACTTGAAATTACAAATGAATCTATTCCATCAAATCAAACTAATTTTTAGCAAAAACTAGACATGTCATCCAAGTGTTTAACAAGACAATATCATAATAAAAACAAAAATCTCATGGTACAAAATCAATGATTCAATAGTATATAAATTTGTTTCTAATAAAGATAAAAGAAAACGTTAAAATTGGTACCTTATTTCCAATATTGCTAGAGAAAAAAGAGAGGCAGATAACCACATTAGATAGAATAAAATAAGCTAATAATATGTTTGTTTAAATAGTAGAGCTTTAGAGCATGAAAATTTTACAATTTAACCCTTATCAACACGGGGTAATGCGGGGATGGTCTAAAAAATTTAACCCATCCCCGTCCTGCTCCGTGGTGCAGGACTAAAATCTCGCTCCATCTTCGCCCCTCCCACCTTTGCGGGGTGGGAAAAACTAGCGCGAGATGATGTGGGGAGGGGCGGGTCAAGCGCGACGGGACAAAATTGTCATCCCCATGTGGCACATCTCAATTAATTTAAACTTTTGACTAAATTTGTGAGTGGATTGGTTGAATCTGAATGTGCTTTTAATTTGTTATTTGTTGAGGGGGAACTGGGTGCGTGGGCTAGTTAATCAGTAAGAAGCAAATGTTAACAATAAAATATAATTAAACAATATATGATTCTAAAAATAAAAATATTAGATAAGGCGCGTGGGACAGAAGAGTGATTGAGTAAAAACAAAAACAAATGTTAACACAACAAACATTTTTCTTAATACAATTATAAAGAAAAATAGTTGTCAAAGTTGAGTTGAATTGTAAAATAAAAAATTGTAAAACAGTGTAGACATAAACTAATAGATAAATGTATTCTTAGCAGTAATAATTAAAGTTCACTTAACAACAATAATTAATATGTGTAATGTATTTAGAAACAAGAGATAATTTCCAAGATTTAATTTTAGTAACAATAATTAGTATGTTCATTGTATTAAGAAAGAATATGTCAAATGAAATTACTATTTATCATTTATTCTCTTACTAGTACTATAGACAAATTTATAATAAGAAGACTAGACCTCTTCAGGCATCAGAATCTCATCCTGATGGTAAGATTTATCTCTTACCTAAAATTCGACTTTTTACTAACCACGAAGAAAATAAATTTTAGAGCTGCCGCCGACGCCTATGCATAATTTGATTATTTAACATTGAATATGACATCTTCCTTAAAATATATATATATATACATATATATATTGAATGTGACATTAGGACAATAATTGGCTTATGTGAGGCCTTTTCACCCGTCCACACTAATGCTTATCACTTCCAGATGAAATGCTTAGTAGCGAAACAAGAAACGTGAACACTCTGCAGCAAAAGTCCATAACTAACAAAGATTTCGCAGCCCTCAGCTGTTCAGTAAGCAACTGGTTAATATCTAAGGTCTTCATGCATGCATCCAATTCAACTTCTGAAGTGACATGTTGATTGACCATCTTGCGTGGATACATCAACAAAAGAGGATCAATCTGAGAGAATTTTCTTCTGCACCAACCTCTTCAAAATGGTCACCAGTACTCATCACCCAACACTGAATACATTCAAACATAGTTAAAAAAAGACACCATTAGTTATAGACTCTCAACAAACTAATCAAGTTCGAAGACTTGCATCTGGACATTTAAACATATATGCCGACAAACTTCAGAGTAGAAGCTGAGAGAAACATGACTTAAACCTGCGGACATCCAGTCACTCTAAGTCCTGCATGCACTGAGACTAATAATCTCCTAAAAACTGCATCATTCATGATTCAACATTGACTTAGTTAGTAGACCACTGTTTACCTATCATTTTCATCTAATAACTAAGATTCCAACAAAAATTAGGATTTGCTTGTATCATTTCTTTCTTTTACTTCTTATGTTCATGACTTTTCTTTTAATGTGAATCACGCGTGCAACTTCTGGACAAAATATATGGTTCCACTAAGTCATTAGGTACCAACTAGAGGAAAAAGATAACAGCATCTTTTGACAAATGATCTTTCAAGCATCATAGCTACTACAATATTCATGTTTGTCCATATCAGTATCAGTGTAAGGGTATTGAGGACCCCATGAATGTCCTTAGTGATTGAACATCAAGCTAATTAAGGTCTATGACTTTATTGGATTTACCTTAAATTTGAAGTTAGAAATTTTGCCAACCCAATTTTTTTCAGGCTTAGTTGTAAAGTTTTTGGAAATTATATGCATGGTTTAAATGTGCATGGAAATTTTAATTTTCTTTGTCATATGTAAAAATAGAGTAAATTGGTTGATTTCACCTACAGTTTTAATAAACACACGATAAATATGTGAGGACTGGGGAGTCCATAAATGTCCTTGGTGACTGGTAGAACATCAAGCTAAGGTCTTTTGACTTTGGATGTACCTTAAACTTGAAGTTAAATGTTTTCTAATCCATTTCTGTTAGAGTTATATATATACTTTTTAAATGCTAGTTTGGTAGAAATCATTTGGGTTTGAATAATGTTCATGGAAATTTTTAATTTTCTTTATTGTAAATGGTGGAGTAAATTGACTTATAAAGCAACAGTTTTAATAAATAGACTATAAAAAAGAAAAAAACAAAAAAATTGGAATATTTTTATTAGAGTTTTATATATATATATTTTAAATGTTAGTTTGTAGAAATAATATGGGTTTGAATAATGTGCAAGGAAAATTTAAATTTTCGTTGTTGTAAAAGGTAGAGTAAATTGACTTACATAAAGCAACAGTTTTAATAAATACACCATAAAAAGGAAAAAAAAGAAAAAAAAGATTGGAAAGCGTCGCCTGAGAGATTCGAACTCTCGCGGGGAAACCCCATGTACTTAGCAGGCACACGCCTTAACCACTCGGCCAAAGCGACGCTGTGTGATGAACGTTCATCATAAATATATTTATCTATATTTTTTAAGTCAACATTCTTAGGGTTCTTCCTCAAAGTTACATAAATAATAATTGGAAATAAAAAGGAAAGGATACAAATTTAATATCTTATGCAATAATAGTTAAAACTTTTGACACATATGTATATATATATCATATCCACATTAATTATTTAGTATAGTATGAGTTTAATTTTTAGCTGTACAGGCTTTTCTTTTTTACCAAACTATAGTTTAACAAAATTTTCAAGTTTAGTCAGTACCAATTTTTGTATATATTTTTCTGTATAGTTTAGAGATATAAAATTTTCATAAAATGCATTTATTTATTTATTTTATAACATTTCTTTTGCTAATATTAAAGTAGTAAGTTATGATAGAAGTTGTCAATGGGGGATGGTTCAATTGGTAAGGCTCGGACACTTCATTTACCCCACCTAGATATCAATTCCATTGTCAACAGTCCTTCGTTGGTGGGCATCCATAAGGATTGGTTGCATCAAAAAATGATGAGCTTTAATCTGAGTGCCCTACTCGGGAGTTGACATAGCTTAGCTAGCTCATATTTTTTGTTTACCAAAAAAGAAAAAGTTACAATAGAAATTTATAGTATTTAAAAAAAAAAAAAAACTGTGAAAGAAGTCTCAGCAATTATCTCGTGAATCTATTACTTTAATTTTTCATTTCACTTTTTGGTTGTGCTTTAGCTGTTAAAGTATGCTACCTTTGTTATTCCGTTAATTAACAAATTTTTTTTGTCCTTTCTCTTTTGTCATGTAAATTATAGAATCCAATATTATAAAATATGCAAAAGATTGATGTTTTTGTTCTTTAGTATGTGGCCTTTTCTTATTTTTTTGGATGAAGAATAAAGTAACCTCATGTTACCATTTTAAAAGAGGGAGAATACCATTAAACTATGTTTATTTTTTTGGTTAAATCAATTAAAATATAAAATTAATGGTAGTCTTTTGTGATTTATATTAGAGATGTCGGTTCCAAGCCCTTTGTATTTGGATTGGATCCATCCACATTGAATTTTCAAATTCTTTTTAATTTTTATTTAGATATAAGACATGTAATATTTAAAAATCAAAATAAATGTCATGTGTCACACATTCAGTTAAAAATGCTAGGGAGTTGGAAAATATAATTGGAGGGAATAGTCTTCATTGTATTAAGTATCTGCTTCTCATAACATATTTTCAAATTATTCAGGTTCTTTGGATCCTTCTAAAAAAAAAAATTTATTTGGTTTACGCACAAATTTTAAAAACCTTATTTTAAAGTGAAATTGTATTTTTGTCCAATTAATTTTAAGCTTAATAAATCAATAGACATAAACTCTTCCAAACAAGCACTAAGATTTTATTTTATTATTATTATTATTTTTTTTTTATGCAAGCAGAAAGCCACATGAAAAAGAACAAGTGTGCTTCAAGATGATAACCCTTAAATCCACAAGGGTTACTTGAATCTATTAGGAGTATTCCGAAATCTACTAGAAAAGAAAGGAAAAAAACTCTTTGGGATTTTTATTGATGAAATTGAATTGCCTTGAAAGTTAAAATACATTCGAATTAGGAAAAGAAACCACAAGGCTACTAGGAGACCCTTAGGAAATCCTAAACTATTCTTAGGACAGCTAGAAGACTCTAAAATGTCATAATTTGCGTAAAGCATGAAATTAAGTTAGAAAGAGGAAAAATTGCCAAAATTGGCAAAATTGATCAAAAAATTACAAATCAAAGGCCTACCTGAAGATATTTTCTTGAAAAACTATATAGGTAATGTTCACAAGGTAATGAGTTTTGATGTTCACAATGATTCCCTTCATGTCACCAAATACCACGCAATTCTGTTGATGACTCTGATGATTTTTACTAGTATTTTTTTTTTATGTATTAAACTTTTTATGTGTTAACTTTAGCAATCTCTATGTTCAAGGAAAATTTGTATTGTCCGTTCTGCATCAACTTTAATACGCGTATCTAAAATTGGTTTATAATTTGCCTATATAAGTAGTGAGATTTGCACAGTTATTTGAAACACAATATATAATATTTGTGAAGCCCATCTCCCATCTCGCATCTCCCACTTTTCACTCTTTTACACACAATCTAGCCCATTGGGCCGCCTTTTGTATTTGAGATGAATCCATTTTCATTTTTATCTCTTTTCTTCCTTCTCAAGTTTTTGTCCCTAAAGTTAGGATGTGCTCGGACCCTCTATAGTTTCTTTGTCATAATAAAGTTATATTTATTAAAGAAAAAAGTATGCAACCTTAAATTTCTCAGGCTGAAATTTGGAATTCCAGTGAAAAGTCTTTGCACTGTAATGCATGTGTAGCAAGTTAACTTTTCAGTGATCAGTCTAAGGACCCCATGCTAAGGAGTGGAAAATAAATTACAACAGGTCCCTAGCTATGCTAATGCAAGATCCGGGTCTCCCTAAGAAAGTATTCGGTGATGATGGAAGTGAGAAGTGCAATTCATGATGTCTCTTGGCATAAAAGCTAAAGCAATACATTCCCATTAGATTAGATTATTTCCTCATGTTCACATTATTGCCTTTAATCATGACCACGTATGGTCACTCACCCTTGTATTTCAATCCATCACCACTCTTCAAAAGCAAGCAATATTCAAACCCAAATTGCATTTATACTGCTCATTAATTCTCTCTGTCTCTTTCTCTTGATGATCATCAAGTATTAAATGGCACATTTTTATTTGATACAGCTAAACTAAGGCCCACATGTAAAGATCCATGTGAGTGTACATTGAAACTACATAGAAATCTCATTAGAAATAGCTTGAATCGAGAGTTTCTATGCATTGAGCTCGTTAGGATACATACAGTTATACTTGTCACATGTTCACATTTGAATGGATCTAATATACAAGAACACTGGATATCCAAGTCTTGCCCAATCTAATTAACAAACAATGTAAGCATGTCATTGATTTGTTCACATTTAAATTTTTTTACTTTATTTATTTTCTTAAATAAATGAGGATTTAAAAGTTATAATAATAAAGGAACTCAATCGTGCATGTGCAATTTGATCTCAAGCGCATCAAATACCATGGAAACCTAATTATACAAATTAGCTATAACAAACCATTCTTGTAAGATAAGTTGATATGATCCATATTTGGGGGCATTTTAAGAATTAATTAGTACTCTTATTTTGGTAATATTTTAATTAGTACACTCATTATATATCAATGAACCTTTTTGGGCAAGATGACTTTAAAATTGAGAAGAGACTAAATTAGGGAAAAGAATTGCTAAAGCGTGCTTATTTTGCTATGATTCCTTCTTTTTTTCTTTTTCTTTTTTTGTGAGGATTTTATTTTATTTTTTTAATATATATTTTTTTTAATGAGGACTTTGCTATGATTCCTAAGATGTCCAAAAAGAGAGACAATTCGGTGTAAAAGCATATGCTAGTTTCTAGGGAAGTGGCTCTCCCTTAATTATCGGATATAATTTTTGTATGGCTTGGCCACACTCTAAACTAAAGTGACTTTGGAGGTGCGATTTTTGTTTTCCAAAAGAATAGGGAAAATATCATAATTTTTTGGTCATTATTATTAATAATGATAACAATGTCAAACAAGGTTTACCATATAATAAAGATTGCATCATTAAGTTGAATTATAAATTAGGAGTACTTGGATTTGTAAGAACCTCTTTTTTCTTTTCTTTTTTTCTTTTTTTGATAAAAAGGATTTGTAAGAACCTAGACTTAGGTTCTTATCCTCAATTCTTATTATTATTATTATTATTATTATTTATTATTAAATATTTATTTGTTATAAACAATAAAAAACGATTCGAACATCTTTATAATATTTAATTGGTCCATCAATTTCACCTAGCTGGTTAAACCTTATTGAACCAACCCAAATGACTTAAACTAAACATATATGTCCTAAACCCATAAATTGGTAATTCTAATGAATTTCAGTGATTAATTGAAAACATTTTTTCCTAAAATGAAAGGAGAAAACTATTTTCGTCATTTACTAGTAAAGGATACACCTACCCTATTTAGTTATCATCATCCCCATGTTTTTCCCCCCACACAATAAGTCAATAACCATGCTCTCATATCATCACTTTTGGAACATATATACTTTACAGTTTGTAGTTTATAGTCTATTTTTCTCCTACAATAGTGGCACATACTAATGATATTCTTTTAATGAGAAATGAGAATTATTTGTTCTTTGTAATAAAAACTCTTTATTAATTAGTACTAGCTAGTACTAAAAGTTTACAAAGAGAATTCCTTAGAGATTTTAGCGCAAAGTAAAATGCTAAGAACAACAAATTTCATAGTTTCATTCACAACTTATTGATATAATAAATTGTAATTGGCGCAACATTATTTACACACGACCGATACCATTTTTAATATAAGAGAAAAAGTAAACGAATGTATTAAGAGCATTAGTTTAAATATTTTTTAGAAATTTTTTATGAAAAAAAAATATTAATTTTTTTATCTCAAAAAAGCAACCTCTCTTTATCAGCTTTATAAACCCTACTAATTAAGACCCTTCCCCATGTCAGAGAAATCATCCCCTCTGTCTCTCTCTCTCTCAATGTCTAACAATAGAATGGATGGTGTTGAAGACCAAGAAGCTCTGTTTCACTCCTACCCTTGTGCCTACTATGTCCAAAGCCCTTCCACTATTTCCCATGCCAATAGCACTGACATTAGAACCAACAATATTGATGAATCCACATTCCACTCCCCAGTTCGCTCAGAAACCTTCCTCACAAACCCCACAAACCCAAACCACAGCATCGAAGCCTCACGTTTCACTCTCTCACGCTACTCTTCCTCTCGTGGATCAAACAACTCACTAATCTTGCATGAAAAGAAGAATAATAGTATTATTGCTTATGATGTTCAAAGCAATGGGACAGCCGGGACTCATGAGAATTGTGAGAACCGTTTGATCATTGTTGATCATCATGGAAGGGTTGATGACGATGAGGAGGAGGAAGAGAATGATGAGAAAGAATTATATTATGGGAGAGGAAGAGGGTTTTGGAGAAGGTATTGTACTTATCGTAATTCTGATTCATGTCTGTGGATTTGCTTGCAAATATGTTGGAGGGCAATACTGAGCTTGGGAATTGCATTGCTTGTGTTTTACATTGCTACAGAGCCACCACCACCCAAGTTATCCATCAAGGTACTACATCTTTCTCTCTTACGGATCATTAATGTCAAGCTTTTTATTAAAAAAAAAAAAAACAGTTTATTCTTTTTTTTTTAAACTTATTCTATCATAGTTTTGTGTAGTTTATTTTTTAAACCAAATTTATTATTAATGAAAATGAGCTCTTCTGAATGAACACAAACCCTATATTTAGGAGATTATATTATTTATTGTATTTTTATGATTTGGTAAATAGATTGTAATAGACAATTTAGTCAACCTAGTTCAAAATAAAACCTCTCTTTTAAGAAAAAAAAAAATAGATGATGAGGCTTTAAATTTAAAATCTAGTAGATGCATCATGCATGCCTAAGTTAATTTATTTGTTTATTGGCTGGATAAACGCATGCCTAGGTTATTAATTTTCTTTTTTAAAAAAAAAAGGTATATTGTCGGAATAAACTTTTAGTAAATATATATTATATAGACAAAGGGAATGAAACTTTATTGAGATTATTGAAACGATTTGACTAAAGGATGGGTTGTCGGATCTCCTCTTACAGTTTCAACTTAAGGGACCTTGAGCATATGCATAACTGCCACATGCTACTTTTTCTTTTTTTTTTTTCCTTGGATGAATACATTAAGGTACATTGCTTATGTAAGCAGATAGAGATTGATGAAAAAAAAAAAAAAAAAAAAAAAAGCAATGCAATTAAAAAAGTTTAGCTCCAAACATGTTGGGCCTATTTTGTTCGAACCCAGGATTATAGTGATTAAAGAGATCGTTATTTGTAGTTATGTGATTTGGTTAAATAATATAATAAATAGACTTATAAATCACTATATAATGAGTTGGAAAAAATAACTCTGAATAAGTTTGGAGACAAACTTTGTTTCTATATAAAATAATTGTGCTTCACGATTCAAAGAGTGTGTCACACACTAGCTCTAGCTCTTTCTTTATTATGAATTTTCTTGATTTTACTAGGTTGGTTGATACTGAGTTGCTTTATGTTTTCCCTTCATTTTATGCTATATCAATTGTGATATATTGTTTCTAAACCAAAAATAAATAAAAAAGTGTGGTATATTATGTGTCTGGTTTGTTTATTTGTTTTTTATTTTTATTTTTTTCATTTTAAACTTTGGTTGGAATATATGGACAAATTGTAACTAATGAAGTATATATAAAATGGAGTGTAAAAACTGGGATAGAAGATTTGTAATGGGTTGATATCGTTTGTTACATGCAAGAAAGCTTTAGGCAACAGTGTACATATAATCATCCATATGAAGACCAAAAAAAAAAAAAAAAGCATTAGTCAATGTAAAGAGCTAACCTAATGGACAGAAGACTTGGGAAGACCCAAAATGTCTCCTATCAAGGGCCGAAATTATAGGTACAGAATTCTCTACATTGTTAGGCCCATACTACATTACTTGTCTCATTATTGTTAGACAAAAAAGTATAGGCTCATAAAGGAATTTTTAGGAACCCAAACTTTAGACTGGATGGGTAGCTTGTTCTGAGGGTTGAGGCTGCAGATTGGCCCAAAGTTAGCCTCTGCCTTTTTCATTTTTCATTTTTCTTTTTGTGGAGAAAAGGTGGACTGTACAGTTGAAATTGAAACATTGATGTATGACCAGAATCATGACCAAAAAATAAAAAAAGGTTTGGCCTAGTCCAATGATTGAATTGACTAAAGTTGCAATAGCCCCAAGAGAAACATAAAAATGTTCAAGTTCCACAGCACAAAGCAGTCCATGTGCCTAAGATCATTACTTTGCCTAAGGTGTTCATTTCCATTTACTTTATTTGTCTAGTTGAGCATTATGTAAAATAAAATAATAATAAAAATAAAAAAGAGAGAGAAAGTTGACGATTTAAAAAGTTTTACATAAATAGACAAGTCAAACATAGTGTTAGAGATATATATTAGACAGATATTAGCCCAATGTAATAGGCCCAAGCCTAGTCCTACTTGTACTAGTAGTCTAGGGTTTAGTCGCCTATATATACTCATGTTAGGGTACATTATAACACAGGTTATTGTACTACACTCCTACACAATAAAGATGTAGCCCTTAAGGGATTCCTCCGTGGATGTAGGCCGTCAAGGCTGAACCACGTAACCCTCGTGTTCTTGATGTTCTTATTCTATGCTTCCTCTTCCGCATCCACTCTAACATACACAACATGGTATAACACATTGCGTTTGATAATATTCTCCATTTAACATGGTATCAGAGCTAATATTCAACATGGTATCAGAGCCAAACTCCATTCTTGGCATCAAACAAAATCTCTAACAAGCAAAGAAGATTTTAATGTGCACATCACCATCAAAAGTCACACATGCTTCTCTGCTGAATCTAGACTCCATGGCATCTTGCAGCCACAGTGGCTCAGTGCTGTGTTCAAGGTCTACAAACTCAAGCAAAGCCGTGACTCAACTTCTCAGATCTATGCTAATCCAAGCCTCGCCTGATGAAACCAACACCACAGACGTGATCCACGACCTCCCGCGACCAAAACCAGGAATTCGGCCACCAAAAGAAGCTACACGCGCCGCCACGCGCCGCCAACAGCTCCAAAACTCTCCCACGCGCCACCTCAGATTCCTGAATTTCAGATCGTCTTCTTAGTACACGCGCCGCCCCTACGGCCTCCTCGTCCGCCGATCTACGAAACCTGAAATTCCGGTCCTCATCTGAAGTCACACGCGCTTACACGCGCCGCCAGGGTTTCTGTCTCGCCACCACGCGCCGGTATACGCTGACACGCGCCTTCCACGCGCCGAAGCAGTCCTGCTGATGTCATCTGACGTCACGGTATGACGTCAGCAAATGCCACGTCAGCTAGATCCACGTCAGCCCTAATTATGTCATCAGCCACGCAACTCGCCACGTCAGCAGTGTTGCCTCGTCAGCCCACGTCACCTTGCTGACTGTTGACCCGGACCGACCCGACCCGGACCACCCGGATCTGACCAATGAGCTCTGACCGTTGACTTTGACTTTCTTTGACTTTGACTTTTTGCGTTGACCTTTGACCAAAAGTCAAAATTTTCGAAAGGGCCTATCTTGCTCAGTTTTTTGCGTAGATTCCGATTTTGGACTCCGTTTCTTCATTTGAAACTCCAAAATTGGTCAATTGGCACATTCTTCATTGTGGTTTCTTCAAAGGCATTCTTCAAGGCATCTCCAAGTGATCTTCTCATGCTTATCCAACCTTAAACTTTCATCGAGCTTCCGCCTTGAGTTTGAGGGAGGGTGTTAGAGATATATATTAGACAGATATTAGCCCAATGTAATAGGCCCAAGCCTAGTCCTACTTGTACTAGTAGTCTAGGGTTTAGTCGCCTATATATACTCATGTTAAGGTTCATTATAACACAGGTTATTGTACTACACTCCTACACAATAAAGATGCAGCCCTTAAGGGATTCCTCCGTGGATGTAGGCCGTCAAGGCTGAACCATGTAACCCTCGTGTTCTTGATGTTCCTATTCTATGCTTCCTCTTCCGCATCCACTCTAACATACACAACATGGTATAACACATTGCGTTTGATAATATTCTCCATTTAACATGGTATCAAAGCTAATATTCAACATGGTATCAGAGCTAATATTCAACACATAGTAATAAAAACATCAAAGTCTTTATTCCAAAATTTGGAGTTAATTAGAGATTCTCAACAAATTAGTTAGAATTGGTCATATGCATTCTTTTTCTTCATTTTATTTTATTCAAAATCATACTTTTTTTAATTTTCTTTATTGACATGTCTGTCTTTATTTATTTATTTTTTAACTTAAAAGAAATAAAATAATAAAAAGAGCTAATCTTAACTTAATGAGACATGCATATGTTAAGGTCCAATTTATATTCACTTCTTTCTTATGTGTAATAAATACATGTTGCAGATTGCAGGAATTAGCCAATTTGTGCTAGGCGAAGGAGTGGATGCCTCAGGTGTTACAACTAAGATACTCACCTACAATTGTACCATCAATTTAATGATTGATAACAAGTCCAAGCTCTTTGGCCTTCACATTAATCCTCCAATAATGGAAATGTCATTTGGTCGCCTCACTTTCGCAATGTCATATGTAAGTAAATCCAAGACATCATGAATTTTCTTATCTACGTGAGTTGAACTCTTTGTTTCTTGAACATGGCAACTAAGTTTTGAATGAACAATATTTATTTTGGAATTTGGAACAATTTTATCAGATATTTGTAAATTAAAAAATGATATGGAAGAGTGTAACATTAACAAAAAGTTACATTATATATATATATATATATATAAACACATTATATTGTATATACAACTTGAAACTAATATTTATTGGAATATTAACTTTTGTGGAAAGCTAACCTTTCTTGGACCTAAAAGTTTGGTGCTCATTGTGAACTTGGATCAGAAATTTTGGAAATCCATGGGCCAAAATGGGCTTTAGGTGCATCACAAGGAAAAAAATCTCTTCATGGAATTAGGAAGCATTGGCCAAGAGTCCGATTTTAGTCCCTCACATTTTACAAATGTAACGATTTATTTCCTTATTCTTTTTTGTAGTTCTAAGTCACTCTATATTTAAGGGACCAAGACTAAACCAAATATTTTAGAAAAGTTAACTTATGCATTCGCCATATCACAAATGTGTCTTCTATTTCACAATATTTATATTTCAATAATATGTCAGGTTTATATGTTGTGAGAGAGATGATGTACATGTCGGATGCATAAGATAATTATTATATATTTTAAGGTATTAAAATTGCAAATAAGAAATTGCCAAAAACAAAAGAACATTTTTTTTTTTTTAAATTTAAAAAACTGGATTAGAACATTTAAAATTAAGGAACCAAAATTGTACATACTCTATATTTGAAGGATCAAATTTTAATTTACATGAAAAAACCAGGGTTAGTGTGCAAAGCTCTCATCTATATGCATCATATGCGTATGTAATATTGGTACTTTTATACATGTAATATTGCTGTGATTACCTCTTACTTTTTATTGCTGTTATTATTTATTTTGGCCGAAATCTTTGATAATGGGTTTGTTATGTATAGGGTCCAAAGCTATATGCTGAGAGTGGCTCCACATTGTACCACTTATATGTAGAAACGAAGAATAAGCCAATGTATGGTGCCGGAAGAAACATGCAAGACAAGCTAGAGTCTGGAATGGGATTACCACTAATATTTCGAATGAGGTTGAACTCAAATTTCCGAGTTGTTTTGAACCTTATCAGGCCTAAATTTCATCATCAAGCTGAATGCCTATTAGTCCTTAATCGTGCATATGATAAGAAACATCGAACCCAAGCATATAATAGCACTTGCACAATTACTTCTTAATCCTTGTTATTAATACGTGTTTGGAATGCACAAGTATAGATAGTGATCAAGCAAGCGAAGATGTTTGGCATATGATTATAAATCTAAATTTTGAAACCAAGACTTGGTTATTGTTGAGTATACATATAAATGTATTTGCAACACCTACATCTAGGTTCAATGATAAGAACGATGAAAATGATTAAATTGTTTGATTTGTCTAATGAAAAACTGAACTAATCTCCTCAAATTTACAAGGACTAAAAGATATAGTTCTATTTACTTGAATGGAGGATGGTACCATTGAAATTAATGGGATGGAATTATTTACTTGATAATGAATGTCACCATATCAAGTTTTCATAATAAATTGTATTTATGGTAGTAACATATTCTCTAAACTCAAATTACAAGTACTAATTAGTGTTGGAATGTTTATGTCTTAATCACATGGAGGATCTAGAGTACATATTTAGGTAGTGATATAAGTGATTACGTTCTTGTATCATCCACAATGTCAACGCTATGCTTTCAATCGCTAAAGTCACTCATAATTTGATTTTGCCAAAATCTAAAAGGATGGTAGAAGAGGATAGGGGATATTGATGCAACAATACCCACATCAACACTAGATAGTCTACAACATCAACATCACTTTTCATTGGTTTCATTTTATTGATTTTTCTTCTTTAGAAATGTGCGGAAAATTTTTTAGCCTATTTTGTAGCCTATTGTGAATCTTGTGCGCATGATATAAAAACTGTTATTTTGGAAATTAGGGTTTCATGTTATTTTTCTGAGAGAAAACTGTACTGCCACATCTTATATTTTTTCCTGAGAATAATAAAATCTTTGCAACTCTATGGACGTAGGTAAATTGCCAAATCATGTAAATATTGTCTTGTGTGTGATTTTTTTCTTTAGCCTATATTTTTTCTTTATTATTGCATCTCACAGATCTAGAAATTTTCTGTAAATTCCCATCATGATATTCATTTTACCTACCTACTTTTTCAAATATATTTTCTAACAGACTTTTTTGCCATTCTCTATTACATTTAAATATTATTTTTTCATTATTTCTTTAATATTATTTTCATTCTTTATTCTTAATGTTCACAGAAAGAGAGAGAGAGAGAGGTTGAATATTTAGTCATAAAAATTCATTTGAAGAGCAATAGTAACTCTTCATGTGTGGAGAGTAATGTAGCTTATCTACTCTATTTTTTACAATTTGGAAAGGTTGTTAGAGCTAATTTTTGTGGGTTTGCTCTCTGTTGATACCTATTTTTGCGACACATTTCATATAAACTCGATTCAAACAAGCCTGACTTCCTTGTGGGCTCAATTCATATATTATATTATATTTTATTCTTTAAGTATGGCCCAAGCCCATGCAACTTATGGGGAAATTGAGAAAGTGTGGTTTGGAGGGTATGGATTGGTTCCTTTTGGACCTTTTGCATGAGCCCAGCCCATGCGTGCTACCAAGTGGACAAGAGACACTGTTAGTACTTCAGGCTCATGGAGGAGATCTTGTATCCAAAATTTCCACCTCAAAAAAGCTTTTATGCTTTGGGTGACTGTGGCCCAAAGTTTCTACCCTAACCTAATTTTGCTACCATCTTTTCTTTTCCACCCAAAAAATACAGCTGACCCTAAACTAATTAGCTAGCCTATTGTAGCCAAATGTAACTGTCGAAAGCCTATAATGACAAGGAAAGAATAACTAATGGAGTCAGCCACTTTATTTCTAAAATCATGTAAAAAGCAAGCCAACTCTCTTACCCAATTAAAGCAAATTTGACCATAACCTCTTTGATTAAGACCTTGGGGTTCAAAGCCTCTTCTATTGACCAAAAACTAGTCACTTAGAGCACCCATAGTTCAATACAAAAGGCCCCAATTAGATTCAAAATCAACCAATCACGTTCTACCCACATACTTGAAACTTCAGAACAAAAACTCATTCAGCCAGTCAACAATCTCACAATTCTGAACCTTAGGGGTGGAAATATGGGTACAAGGGAACCTTCCCTCTCTTCCTCACAACCTCTCTCAATTTTCTCTTCTCGGTGACTGTGGGTCGAATTTTCAAACCTGTTGAACTACGTTTTCCCCATAGAGCTGAAACTTAAGAGCCAAAACTCATTGAGCCAGGAGCCATTCTCACAAACCCTAGGGGTGGAAATATGGTTATAAGGGAACCTTCCCTCTCTTTCTCACAACCTCTCTCAATTTCCTCTTCTCAGTGACTATAGGTCAAAGTTTCAGACCTGTTATTTTTTATGCTTTTTCTACACTTTTGTTATTAGCATTTTGATTCTCTCTTGTCAAAACACCATTAGCCTTTTTTTTTCTATACATTGTGAATTTTGAGCTTGATTCTCCACAAATAAACACTTCAAAGGAACTCAAGGGGAGATTTGGGCCGTTTTCGCATTTTCGGTCCTTGTCGCAAAAACGTCCCCGACACTCTCCAAACATAGTTTTAGAGAGGCTATTGGAAATGCCCTCACTGCCGCATGCTACTTTCTTTTTCCTTGGATGAATACATTATTGCACATTGCTTATGTAAGCAGATAGAGATTGTTAAAAAAAAAAAAAAAAAAACCATGCAGTCGAAAAAGTTTAGCTCCAAACATGTTGGAGTTATTTTGTTTCAACCCATAGTGTAGCGATTAAAGAGATCGTCTATGTATAGTCATATAACTTGTTTAAATAATAGAATAAATAGACTTATAAATCACTACGTAATAAGTTGAAAAAAAAAATTAAATATGTTTGGAGCCAAACAATAATATAAATGTGCTTCATGATTCAATGAGTGTGTCACACACTAGGACTAGCTCTTTCCTTGTTATGAATTATCTTGATCTTACTAGGTTGATACCAAGTTTGCTTTACGTTTTAATGTGTCTGTTTTCTTTTTCTTTTTTTCTTCTCATTTTTAACTTTGGTTATTTTTAAAAAAAAATATGTAACAAACTGTAATTAATTAAGTATAAAGTGGAATATAAAAAATTACACAAAAGATTTGTAATTGGTTGATATCGTCTGTTACATGCAGGAAAGCATTAGGCAACAATGTACATATAATTATACATATAAAGACAAAAAAAAAAAAAAAAAAAAACAAAAAAAAAAAAAAAAAAAGCATTAGTCAATGTAAACTGTAAAGAGCTAATCTAATGGACAGAAAACTTAGGAAGACCCAAAATGTCTCCTGTCAAGGTCCGAAATTATAGGTACAGAATTCTCTACATTGTTAGGCCCATACTATACAACTTGTCTCATAGTATTTTAGACAATAAAGTACATAAGGTTATAAAGGAATTTTAGGAACCCAAACTTTAGACTGCAGATTGGCCCAAAGGTAGCCTCTGCTTTTCTTTTCTTTTCTGGGGGAGAAAAGGTGGCCTAACAGTTAAAATTGAAACATTGATGTATGACTGGAAATCATGACCAAAAAATAAAAAGGCTGGCCTAGTCCCATGATTTTTTTTTGGTAGAAACGGGAAAGTCTTATTTAAACATAACAAAGTTTATATAGATGCAGCTATATTTGGCTTGACAGGACATACCCTACCAATCCCTAGGCTTGTCATATCCCTTACAAAATAGTGGTATAAAAAATTGGGACAAGTGTCATAGACAGGAACGGACCCAGAATTTCAAGTTGGGGGGGGTGGGGGGCGAAGATAAGTGAAATTTTTTTTTTTCAAATACACATTCATATAGTATTAATAAACTATCAACCAAGACAAATACCCAAAAAATCATTGTTTCTTAATATATTAAGATACAATCATCTACCAACAAAAACAAAAGACACGAAAACTATTGTTTCTTAATATAATCATCTATGAAAAGGAAACTCGACGCTCTTTCAAATTTTCAAAATTATCTACTCTATTGTTCCTTAATACAATCATCTAACCCAATCCCACTACGGCACTACCGACACTCTAAATTTATTCTCCATAGCACAACTAATAAAAACTTTTCTTAACTTTTCTCTTTTTTTTTGGTCCAACTACCAGTCAACAAAGCACAAACAAACAGTCAAACAAATATTCTCTAATCCTAATCTGAGTAATCTCTACAAACTCTACTCTCTCTCTAGTCACAAAGCCAAAAAGCCAACAACAAAAAAAAAAAAAAAAAAAAAAAAAAACACCACAGGCCACAGCACAGATTCAATTCCCAATCACCAACATCGATAATCAGTTCATCACTCATCACTCATCAGTAAAAATACAAACACTCCACAAGCACAGATTGTTGAAACAGTTGATTCACAAACATTTTATTAGGTTTTGATTCTTGAAGGAAAGGATCATAGATTAAATACCTATTAAAATAGTTGATTCACAAACAGTGTGAAGGCTCGAGCAACCGACGGCGGCGACAACTGAGGGCTCGCGTGATGATGGCGCGCTCGCGTTGGCGTGGGTACTGCCTTACTAGGTGAGAGTCTCGCGTTGCGTTGGCTTGATGACTGCTAATGATGATGGTGTCACGTTGCGTCGGCGTCTGGGCTCAGTGGCTCACTATCTCCCTATCTCGCCTCTCTATCTCTCTGTCTCGCGCCTCACTATCTCTCTGTTTCCTTTTTTTTTTTTTTTTTTCCTTCCTCAGTTCCCCGTTAGGTTTATTGCTGAGTTTTCTTTTTTCTGTTTTTTGATTTACATGGGTCATGGGCTCTCTGAGTTTTTTTTTTTTTTTTTACATGGGTCATGGGCTCTTGTCTCCTGCGCTGGCTGGCTGGGCTTAAAATTCATGAGGGGCCTGAGCTAAAAAGTAAGGGGGGCTAAGCTTACCCCAGCTTATATATATATATATATATACATATATTTTTGAAAAATTTAAGCTACTAATTTTTTTTTTTTGGACCCAGGGGGCCCTGGGCCCCTTTAGGCCCCTTCCTGGGTCCCTTTAGGCCTTCCTGGGTCCCTTTAGGCCCCTTCCTGGGTCTGTTCCTAATCATAGATGGTCAAAAGTTGCCACTAGTGGTTTCTCCTTTTCACTAACACATTTGCGCATTCATTGGCCTCATGGTAGACATGGCGCACTTATATCACCCATGCTCGCTCCATAAGGCTCTTGCAATCACAGATTAAAGGAAATACATCAGGAGGGAAATTGTCCATTGAAGTAGTTAACCAGGATAATATTATCACAGGATCAAGCTCTAGTTGGATAAATTTGAAACCCAAATTCCACGTCAACATGAGACCCGGACACACCGCTCCCAATTCTGCCATATTATTAGTAGCAATACCCATACTCAATGGGCAATTGTTCCAATCTTATCCAGACAGCCGTAGTCGTAACTTTGGCTGTACTGGGATGGAAGTCTGCCTCCCATGCTTGAACATAGTGGTATTGTTCACCCACGAACCATGGGCCAACCATGAGCGCATGATGATAATCCTTTAGGGCATCAAATTTCATAATAATTAAAGTATCCATATCCGATTTCAATTAAATGTGTGTTACCTGCTGGGTGCCATATACCGGCTAACCTGGTTTGCAAAGTGCGATATCCGAGCTGTTTACCCATAAGTTTCAGAATAATGCTAGTTTGCCACGGTCCTGACATTTTCCGTTTCAGGTCTGCTGACACATGTATTTCCCACTCCTCTTCATTCATTTGGTCCTCTTCCCTGGGCTGCTCCTCATTTTCTCCTGTCTTTCCAGTCCTCTCTGATTCAGATTCTACCTCCTTGTCAACTTCATCAGTTTCTGCGTCTTCAAGCTCCGTCTTGTGCATGACAGCATCCAAAGTTGCTTCAGCATAAGAATTTTTTCTTGAATTATCCCTCAGATAGGTAGTCACTGGGTTCTCGGTTTCCTGGGGTGTGTTGTTCATTGTTTAATCAAGATGATTTACTTCGATCTCTTTGACACGCCCAGTCCCATGATTGAACTGACTAAAGTTGCAATAGCCCAAAAAGAAACATAAAAATGCCCAAGTTCCACAGCACGAAGCAGTCCATGTGCCTAAAAGTTAAAATCATTACTTTGCATAAGCAGTGACAGGCTAGGTGTTCATTTTGATTTACTTATTTGTCTAGTAATGGGCAATATGTAAAATAAAAAATAAAAGAGAGGGAGAGAGAGTTGACGGTATAAAAAAGTTTTACATATGTAAATAAGTTAAATACAGTAACAAGAACACCAAAGTCTTTATTTTAATTTTTGGAGTTAACTAGAGACCTTTAACAAATTAGTCAGAATAATCATATGCATTCTTTTCCTTTCATTAGATTTTATTCAAAATCATACCATTTGTTATTTTCTTTACTGTCGTGTCCTTTTTTTTTTTTTTTAACTTAAATAATAATAATAATAATAATAATAAAGCTAATCTAGAGTCAAAGAGACATATGTTGAAGCTACTATTTCTATTCACTTCTTTCTTATGTGTAATAAATGTGTTGCAGATTGCAGGAATCAGCCAATTTGTGCTAGGGGAAGGAGTGGATGCCTCAGGTGTTACGACTAAGATACTCACCTACAATTGTACCATCAATATAGTGATTGATAAGTGATAACAAGTCCAAGCTCTTTGGCCTTTACATTAATCCTCCAATAATGGAAATGTCATTTGGTCGCCTCACTTTTGCAATGTCATATGTAAGTAATCCAATACATCATGAATTTTCTTATCTACATGGGTTGAACTCTTTGTTTCTTGAACATGGCAACTAATTTTTGAATGAAAAATAATTATTTTGGAATTTGGAACAATTTTATCAGAGATTTTGTAAATAAAAAATAGATATGGAAGAGTGTAACATTAACAAAAAGTTACATTATATATATAAATATTATATTGTACATACAACTTGAAACTAATATTTATTGGAATGATAATTTTTGTGGAAAGATAATATTAATTGTTAGTATGCGGTAAAAATATATTGTTGTGGAAAGCTAACCTTTCTTGGACCTAAAAGTTAGGTACTTATTGTGAACTTGGATCAGAAATTTTGGTAATCCATGGGCCTAAATGGGCTTTGGTGCATCACAAGAAAAAAAAAACTCTGTATTGAATTACGAAGCATTGGCCAAAAGTTCCATTTTAGTCTCTCATATTTTAAAACTGTAACGATTTATTTCCTTTGTCTTTTTTGTAGTGCTAAGGACCAAAACTAAACTAACCCCATATTTTTAAAAAAGGTAACTTATGCATTTGACATATGTAATTTCTATTTCACATGTATATTATAATGATACGTTTCATATACTGTGATACATATGATAATTATTGTATATGTTAAATGAATAAGATAATTATTGTATATTTAAAGATATTAAAGTTGCAAATAAGAAATTGACAAAAAAATAGGCAAAGGCCATTTTTAAAAAAAAATATTAAAAATTGGATTAGAACATTTAAAAATTAAGGAACCAAAATTATACATACCATATATTTGAAGGATCAAAATTTTAATTTGCCTAAAAAAAAAAAAAAAAAGAAACACCAAGGTTGGAGTGCAAAGTTCTCATCTATATGCATCTTATGCGTATGTAATATTGGAACTTGTGTGTGTTCTGTAAAAAAAAAAAAAAAAAAAAAAAAAAAAAAAACTTGTGTGTGTTCTGTAAAAAAAAAAAAAAAAAAAAAAAAAAAGAAGGCTTTGTGATTATCCTAGATAATGGGTTTGTTATGTATAGGGTCCAAAGCTATATGCTGAGAGTGGCTCCACATTGTACCACTTATATGCAGAAACGAGGAATAAGCCAATGTATGGTGCTGGAAGAAGCATGCAAGACAAGCTAGAGTCTGGAATGGGATTGCCACTAATGTGCCTGAGGCTGAACTCAAATTTCAGAGTTGTCTTGAACCTTATCAGGCCTAAATTTCATCATCAAACTGAATGTCTATTAGTCCTTAACCGTGCATATGATAAGAAACATCGAACCCAAGCATGTAATAGCACTTGCACAATTACTTCTTAATCCTTGCTAGTAATATGTGTTTGGAATACACAAGTATAGATAATGATCAAGCAAGCGAAGATGTTTGGCATGTGATTATAAATATAAATTTTGAAACCAAGACTAGGTTGTTGTTGATTATACATATAAATGTACTTGCAACACCTACATCTAGCTAGGTTCAAAGATACAAATGATGAAAATGAGTGGACTGCTTGATTTGTCTGATAAAAAATTGAATTAATCTGCCCAAATTTACAAGGACTAAAAGATATGGTTCTATTTACTTGAATGGAGGATGGCACCATAGAAATTAATGGGATGGAATTATTTACTTAATAATGAATATCTATCAAGTTTTCACAATAAATTGTGTTCATGGTCGTAACATATTCTCTAAACTCAAATTGCAAGTACTAATTATATTGGAATGTTTATCTCTTAATCACATTTAGAATGTTTATCTCTTGATCACATGGACGATCTAGAGTCCATGTTAGATAGTGATATAAGTGAGGACGTCCCTGTATTATCCACAATGTCAACACCATTATTCCATACGCTAAAGTCACTCAAAATTTGATTATGCCAAAATCTGAAAGGATAGGGGAAGTGGATAGGGGATATTGATGCAACAACATCCACATCAAATCTAGATCTACAACAAAATCAACATCACTATTCACTGCCTTCATTTTCTAGCTTTTCTTCTCTAGATATTCATTATTATTGCATAAATTTAACGTTCATGCCTCTGTTTCTGTATCCCAAAGGACAACTATATCTGGAGGTTAGCTTGAAGCTTTGCAGCAAGTAATGGCAATGGTGTCTTCACTTCCCTCTTCCTCCACTTCCTCTTTCTCTCCTCTCTCCAAATTAAATTCTATGACTTTGCAATATATAGAAGATTTAGTGTCTCTACTAGATGAGCGGGCATTAAATCTAAATTCTCTTAAAAGTTTATAGATTAGGAATTGCCCTAGACTAACACCTCTATTTAGAGTTGTGCCATATCTCACCTCCCTTGTGGAGCTCAAGACTGGACATTGCAAGGAGTTCAATTCGTTAAATGAAATAGATGATGATAAAGACATGGACGACGATGATGACATTAAATGGAGATGCCTTAATTGCCTTCATTCTTTGAGTTTCAAATGATTCTTTATTTGTAGTCTCTCCCTATGGGTCTTCAACGTGTTATTACTCTATATTAGCAAGCTCAGAACAACTTCAATGCTCAAACATTCCTAATTTGGCATCATTTTCTAGGGGAATCAATTGTCTCAGATCTTTACGATCATCGAAAATTATAGGGATTCCCAATTTAATGACTTTCCCCAAGTCCATTAGCAACCTCACCTCACTTGAAGAGCTTGAAGTTGTTGGATTCACTAATTTCTCATCACTTCCTAATGGGGTAAGTTGACTTAGGTCCTTAATAACAATTATAAACCTTCTTAATTTGATGGCTATCCTAGAATCGATTAGCAACCTCACCTCACTTAAACATTTTCAAATTCGCTTGTGTTTAAATCTAACATCATTACCTAATAGGATGCACTATCTCACGTCTTTACAAAAGTTGAAAATTGCAAATTATCCCCTTTAGAGAAAAAAAAAATGAAAAATAAAATCAGTGAGGATTAACCAAGATCGCTCACATCCCTCATTTTACAACTCATTTGACCTTAGAATTTGGATGCCACACCTTTTGCAATAGCCTCTCATCCATCTTCTGCAGTTTTCATATCAACAAGCTTGTAAGTACTAGTCAAGTTTTTGCATAATATGTAATGCATTTGTTATTAGCTTCCTCTAATATTTCAATAGTTTCACTTAAAAAAAGTTGTAATATTTAATGTTCTATTTTAAAGAAAGATAATAAAAAGTAGTGTAATGATTTGATCATATTATATGTGTTTACAAATTTTGAAATTGCATGATATAGTGATTGACATATATAGGCATATCTTACGCCTACTTAAGAATGCAAATATTGTTTTGATAAAATAAATATGTAAATATCCTTTAATTAGTTTTTTTAACATTCTTGATTGTACGTATGCCATTAAATTTAATTATTTTTCTTTATTGTACTTTGTTTCAGTTGTTGAAAAAATAATATGACTTTAAAATTAATCATTTCTTATATAATATGACATTAACTTTAAGAATACAATATTTTGAATTAATCATTTCTTATATAAATCTTAGAAAAATGACTTTAAAATTTTATTATATTTAAATAACTAATACACTGCTTAAAATAATTAATATAATAAAATAAATGTATTTTATAATTAATACATACATACATACATACATACATATATATATATATATATATATAGAAAATTTAAATTGATAAGATTCATTTTAGTGAATTCACAATATTTAATTTTTGATGGCTTTTGTTTCAATTTTTGTGAAAGCAACTAAACATGAAGAAAAATGTCATTTTCTAAATCAATTAATATTATTATTATTCCAAATAATATATTTTAGAGAAGGTTACTTATGCATTTGACATATGTATATTCTATTTCACAATATGTGTATCCTAATAATATGTCATGTCCATATGTTGTGAGACAAATGATGTATATGCCGGACGTATACCGTAATTATTGTATATTTTAAGGTATTAAAAATTCAAATAAGAAATTTTCAAAAAAAGAGACAATGACCATTTTCTTTTTAGTTTAAAAAACTGGATTAGATCTTTTATAATTTAGGAACCAATATTGTACATACCCTATATTTGAAGGATCAAAAATTTAATTTGCCTGAAAAAAAGAACTAGGGTTAGAGTGTGAAGTTCTCCTCTATATGAATCTCATGTGTATGTAATGTTGATATATATGTTCTGTAAAAAAAAAAAAGGTTTGGAGGGACCATCTATAATTACCTCTTACTTCTTATTGCTGTTATTATTATTATTTTGGCTGAAATCTTAGATAATGGGTTTGTTATGTATAGGGTCCAAGGCTATATGCTGAGAGTGGCTCCACATTGTACCAATTATATGTAGAAACAAGGAATAAGCCAATGTATGGTGCTGGAAGAAGCATGCAAGACAAGCTAGAGTCTGAAATGGGATTGCAACCAATGTTTCTCATGAGGTTGAACTCAAATTTCAAAGTTTTCTTGAACCTTATCATGCCTAAATGTCAACATCAAGCTGAATGTCTATTAGTCCTTAACAGTGCATATGATAAGAAACATCGAACCCAAGCATATGATATAGCATATGATATATAGCACTTGCACAATTACTTCTTAATTCTTGTTATTAATATATATTTAGAATACACAAGTTTAATGATCAAGCATGCGAAGATGTTTGACATGTGGTTATAAATATAAATTTTGAGACCAAGACTTGGTTGTTGTTGTTTATGACTTTATGTAGTTGCAACAGATCTAGGTTCAATGATAAAAATGATTGGACTGTTTGATTTTTCTAATGAGAAATTGAACTAATCTCCCCAAATTTACAAGGCACCATTGAAATTAATGGGATGAGATTATTTACTTGATAATGACTGATACCGTATCAAGTTTTCACAATAAATTATGTTTACAATAGTAGGTTCCAGTTAGCTCAATTGGTAAAGTCTCTGATGGTTAAATAAAAGATCTGGAGTTTAATCTCCGCCTACACCAAAAATTGATTGGTGTCTTGATCTAATGATAAAGAGCTATTATCAAGAGCGGACGCTATAAGTTGAAACTTTCTCTCAAAAAATTAAGTTTACAGTAATAACATATTCTCTAAACTCATATTACAAATACTAAACTAGTGTTTCTTTTTTTTTCTTTTTCTTTTTTTCATGTAACAATGACATTGGAATTATTTCCAAAGACTTTGTTTTTTCCTTTCTACTTAAAAAATGAACTGTTTTAAATAAAAAATTTATTTGACTCTCTTAAAATTAGAATGAGAACTTTATATAATCCTCTCCATTACGGGGGATAAATCTACTAATTTTAAACCATTCAGAGAGGGAGAGAGAGAGAGAGAGACTCAAAAGGGACAAAATACATAGAGGTTTGGGCCCTGGGGTCACCCTCAACTTTTCAAATTTTACCTTTATATTTTATTAAAATTTTGTGAAAGAAGTCCTTTAAATCCAAGCTAAAGTTGAATCTGGTTTAAATAATACCCAACCTGAACCTCTAATCAGGAACACCTCAAATTATATAATTCTTTGATTCATTAATGCCTGCATAGTGTAAAGTTGAGTTGGGTTTAATATTCCCAAATAACTCTATCTTTTTTGCATTTCTTTATTAAGCGCAAAAAGGCTCTCTTTCGGTCCCTTCAATTACAATATACGAATATCGTGGCCAACAATCAAAATGAATTACTTAAAAAAAAAAGAATAAAAAATAATTAGTAAAACTAAAAGATATTATAAAAAACAAAAGAATTAGTAAAAGATTACTTTCATAAAGGCAGCATGATTTCTTGTCTATAGGAGTATAGGACCACCCTTAAAAAGCTAGCTAGTCTCTTTTCAAATGGTTTTAAGGTCTAAATTAAAAGTGCTTCACTATTTTTTTTGTGAAGAATTATACCCAACAATTTCACGATAGCTTTTTGTATTATGCATGATTTAGTGCGTTTTAGTTATTTACAGAGTGAATGGAGCTGAAAATACCTATAATATGCATAAATTTATTGACACTTACATAAAAAAGGCAATTAAATTTAGCAAACTTTGTTAGTTGCTAAAAGTGCATCTCATTAAACATGCACTTATCATATCATATTACTTATAGGGAAACATTAACATCCCACTGCCCTTTTTAAAAGGAGTTGTATGCCATAATTATAAATATGTTGATTTGGCTAAAGTGGAAGAAATTTAAGTAATCAAATTAAGCAAATAGGATTATATGATTTAAATCTCATAAAACAAGCACTTATCATAACGTGCTAATTACATGACAACATTTGTTTATATAATATATGTCAATGCCCTTTTTAAAAGGGATCTAGCAGTATTGAAATTTATTATATATGTTGAATAGGTTAATCACATAGAATTACACTGTCCAAATTGTTCTAATTAAGAAAATATTAAAGCTTGCACTTTATAATGCTTTAAAAAATGATAGGTTAGGGAATTCCATCATTTTATACAGCATGGTGTTTATGGGGCGGTTTTAGATTCACTTATTTGGTACAGTTAATCATGACATTGTTGTACATGCAAGTTATAGAATAATATCATTTTTTTAGAGAGTTTTAATTTATGGCGTTCACTCTTGATGATAACTCTTTATTATTATACCAAGACATCAATCAGTTTTTAGTGTAGGTGGAGATTGAAATCTAAATTTCTTATTCAACCATTAAAGATTTTACCAATTGAGTTAACTAGAACCTACAAAAACAATATTACACTTAGATATGTGAAAAGAAGGTATATGATAATGATCATGACGCTATTTTAGTAGTGAATACCTTATAAGTCCTCTCTATGGAATGGCCACTCACAAATTGTAGGTCTCTTATGCATTTTTTTTTGGACCCACAGTTGCCGCCTAAATCTAGTTTTTTGTTTTTGGTAGTGAGGAATAAAGGGGTAAACAGTTGGGATGGTAATATTGTTTCCTTCAGTACACATAATTGAATTCCTATGGATTCAAATCATCATCCAAGTTTTTTTAAATGACGGCTATTTGAACTAATTAAGCTCAAATCAACATTACTATATTGAAGATCATTCTATCATTCAGCACTACGATGTTAAGTTTTAATCAATCATTTTGTCCTTTTTAGATACCAAATTGTATAGAAACAATCTGATGCGATTTAAGAACTCATCCCAATTAACAGGCCCACTAAACCACTAAACGTAATACTCAGTTACCTAATTGGAGCAATAAAAAAAACAACTTGCATCAGCTTTATTGTATATTGTGCTTAGCTAAACCCCCCATGACACAATAAGCAAATAATCTAGCATGCTTAAGTTTATTATTATATTCAAAAAACACAGTCTTTGGTTTTACTTTGCATGGCCAAATAAAGAACACAGCCAGATCTTCGTATAAAATAAGTAGAATTAGTGGGTTAGTTAAGTTCCAAACTTGTGTTCCAATTTGCAATACCATCTTATTCTCATGATCTGTACATGATGCATGAGATAAGAATCTATTATGGCCGACAAATAGAAAAGAATGTATCAATACAAAAGAGAAAATGGATATCTAGTTATCTAGTACAACACATCAAAAAAAAAAAAGTTATCTAGTACAATATTCCGTTAAGAAGTACTACCTTCTTTTCATCAAATAATTATGAGGTTTGAAAAAGACCCAAGAGGAAACATATTAGTTGGACATCACATCGCATGAAGTAATAAATGGTGGAAGTATTAGTTCTAGAAAGCTAAATGGTTGCCTTGAATTGAAGCCATTAAAAATATCAATTTGCATGAAGAAATACCAAAAAATTGACATTTTCATGTTTGTAGTATATCAATGGTAACAACTGCTCGCACAAAAGTTGCAATTGATGGGCATACCACGACAATCTAATATAGAATCTAACATAGATTCAATTACCACAGATGGTACTAACAGAGATGAAAAGGACAAATCATACAATAACATGAAAGTCAAAAATAGCTTAGAAAGTGACTCAGAAGAAGGCTAATATAGATCTTGTCATCATTTTAGTTGTTTAAGTTTTAAACAATGTTTAATTTTAGGATTTCTTTGTATATTCTATATTTTAAAGTTTGAACTTATATGAATTTTTATCTTTCAATGGATCAATTTTTAGTAATTATTGTAATATTTGTATTAAAAAAAAAAGATTAGTGGTGACAACTATAGGGATCATAATTAAAATAGTTATCTAGGTAAGAAACTTAAAAGGTGAAAAATACTTCACCTTCACATATAACGAATTCAACGTGTGATAGAAAAGTGGGGGGGGGGGGATTCCATAATTTCCAAAACATTATGGCCTTCATCATAATAATACTAAACAAAGATTAAAGGCTTCGTAGTTACAAATAAAAGAGGAAAAAAAGGATGGAATGAAGGGAGAGAAAGATCCCCAACTCAATGCAGCAAGTATTAAACTAAGATTTTGATAAGTGTGTGTTCATAAGGCATGAATGAGACAATATGGGCTGTTTTGAGTATGTGGGATGAGATTAACTCTGAGGTTAAGGCTTTTTATGAGTAGTGGGTTGTTTATGAGTAGTGGGAGGCATTTATGAGCTGTGATTGTGTAAAGGAGAGGAAAAAATGTCTGAGGTTGGATGAATGTGAGCTAAGAGGGATGAGTAGTGAACTTAAAGAGAGCTAAAATACAAGTAAAATGGCAAATAAATCAAGAGTTTCAGAGGAGTAGTTGCTGTCTTTGTGGACTGAGATGCTCATGCTTTTATAATGGAGTTTAGAGGAGCATTGGTTAACATGAGTCCAAAAAAACGTAGGGTTAATCAGAGGTGGAGAACCATGGTTAATCTTTCTGGGATTTTTTGATCAGAAGTAGAAGATTTTCTTTATGGGTTGCTTTGCTTCTTTGGGTAATTATGGGATTTTGCATTAAATGTTAGGATTTTTGGGGCTGAACTTAATCAATGTGATTGGTGCATGTATCAAGAGCAAATCCTAAAGCTGCAACTGAGATTTAGACCCCCAAAAAGTAAGATTCAACACTCTAAGCCCGGTGTCAAGTTCTAAGCCTACTTCAGGGGGTTCTGCTGGAAGTTCCTTTATGCCCTCCAAACCACATGTTCCCAATTTTTTCCCCTTTAGGATTCATGGGCTTGGCACATGAATCATGTCTTGAACGTTTGTAACATTTATAGCATCAATTTGTTGGAATTTGAATAATTTGGTTTCAGCTCCCCTTCCGCTGGAGGTGCAGTCTTGAAAAAGATGATGGAGTCCCATCACCCTTTAGACTTTAGCTGATGTTACAAGCCTCGGGTATTGTTCACGTCAGGTAAAGAGTGACCAAAAGCCGATGGAACAACCTCTAGTTTATTCTTAAGGACTTGGTTCTCTTGTTGTACTTCGGTCAAGGATGAACAAGGGCTATTTTGTCTACTTTCAGTCCTCTGCCTCTTGCTGGGATCTCTTAGATTGGGCTTGTTCACTTGGGCTGGTTCCTTTGGGTCGAGTTGTGTGCATCCTCTGAAAATAACTTTTACTATGATGGATTCCATTAAATAACGTTAATGGCTTCTAATAGTCGCATCATAATTTAAATGATAAGTTTGTGGGATCGAGTATTTTCCATGAGCATTGAAGATATATTTTATGGATGTTGTGATGCAAGCGATGACCATGTGTTTCATGGGTTATAATGTGAGAACAATTCTTCAAGATAACTCCTTATGAGCTTTTATAAAACAGTTGTCATGGTTTTTTTTGCCATAGTAATACTTAAGCAATAATTATGCCATGATACTTTTCTCTTTGCCAAGTGTTAATAATCTCGGGTTTTTTTTTTTATAAAATAATGCCAATAAAGATTAGGCTTTTGATATTGCCAATGAAGAATGGGCTTTTAAATTTGCCAATGAGAATTGGGCTTTGATGTTGCCAATGAAAATTGGGCTTTGATGTTGACAATAAAGATTGGGCTTCAAATATTCCATTGATAAAATTGTTCTATCATGGATTTGAATCGTGAGTTTTTCAAATATTGCTAAGCATAAGTATTCTTGGGCTTTAAATAGAATAGGATATGTGTATTTTAAAAATAAATAGATGGTACTCAAATAAAATTATGAGTAAAAAAAAGTACCCTAACAAAGAGTCCAAGAATGAAGGAGTCCGTGGACTCGGAGCTTGCACATGGTCGTGTCAGTAAGTTCTACTGGTGGGTAGCATTAGGAAGTCAAGCGGGGAGCTTGTAAGTCCTTTTGTATGAACTTTAATTCTTTCAAGATAGTGGATTCAAGTTTACCTTAAGGATAGCTAGGTCAAATCCTCCCCAGGTTTTTACCGTGTGGTTTCCTGGATAATCATATCATTGTGTTATTTTTATTTCTGTTACTTTATGTTCTTGATATGATTGTGTGATTGTGATAACCTAAATTTGCATAAATTGACTAAGTTAATCACTTGGCTAATTAACTAGGTTAATCTGTTTGGTTTAAGGGGTCTAAATTTCCAACAAGTGGTATCAGAGCGGGTAACTCTTCTGTTTTAGATCTTTTGATCTAAGAGCTGATCCTTGACCCCTGTTGTCATGGATAATTTGAAGTGCCTTTCTGATCATGTTTCTGCTCATGCTTTTGCTGATTTTATTGATGCCTGTGATGTTTTGAATAAAAATGACACTATTGTTTCTGTTGATTTTTTTGATGCTTTTGAAACTCTTCGTAAGGAATTATCTAAATCTTTGAAAATTGCTAAGAAATTTAAAGAAAAGTTAAAATTGGCTACTCTCGAAAAAGAGGATTTGATTGTGAGATTAGATGAGTCTAATAAAAAGAATGAATTTTTAAGAAATCAAATTTCCTATCAAAATGAGAAGATAAAAAGCTTGGAATAAGAGTTAGTTGAATCTAAAACTAAAATTGAAAATTTGACTAGTACTAAGCCTGTTGTTGATAACAGAAGTGTTTCTGTTTCTTGTAAGCCTAAAACTGAGAAAGTTTTTATCCCTCCTTTAAAGAAGAATAATAAAGAAAATGCTTATTTTGCTAGATTAGACAAAGGTAAAAGTTCTGATGTAGACGCTGAAGTTTCTAAACCTATGTCTAAACCTACTGTTAGAGAGCATAATAAATCTGTTTTTGTGCCTATCTATCACCTTTGTGGTGTTGTTGGTCATATTAGACCAAATTGTTTTTTGTTGAGGCAAAAACCAAAATCTGAGACTAGATTTACTGTTAGGAATACTGATATTCCTAAATTTGTTCCTATTTGCCACTTTTGTGGTGTTCGCGGTCACATTCGTCCTAATCTTTGTTTCAATTTAGGATATGTAATGATATTTCTCCTGCCATAAGTTCATATAAATTGTTTCATATTCTTTTGAAAAATTTGAGCTTGTTGGCTTGTGAAAGGAATTTGCAGGATTTCAGTCTCTCTCAGAAGATTTGTGTAATTCCTCAAATACACTCTGCTTCTCATGGATTTTCACTTACAAAGCCGAAGACTCGTGCTAAATGGGTGAGAAAAGATTCTCTAAGGTGAGTGTTGCTAACTTGTCCCTAATTTAATGCTTTCAATTAATTGTGGACATGTTTTGTTTTGATCTGTTTTTGGTCGTGTTTTTTTTTATGTTGTTTTTTATTTTAAAAAAAATCTAAAAACATTGAAAATTTTCAAAAAGATAAAAATATTTTATTTTGTATCTAGTTTTTTCTTTTTGAGGATTACATGAGTTATGATATTTCTCTCTTGATTTAGAACATGCTTGACATTGTGGAGAAACTTGAATAGTCTGTGCTAAGCTATTTCTGATTTTGTGTGAGTATGTACTAGTTTGTACATGTACTCAAGGGTTAATTAAGAAATTGATATTTTTTGTTTGTGTGCCCTCTATAACTTAGTTAAGCATTGTCATGCATTGCATTTGCATTGTTCATTTAGCATAATGTGTACTTTTGTCTTTTGTCATAAATTTTTTTAAACCAAAATTTTTTTGTGTTTTGTATTACACATCTTGGATTTATAATCAAGGTTGGCCACCTTATCTTTACATAACATGCTTATGTACCTTGTTTAGCTTGGATGAGCTTCTTTTATTGCACTTTACTAGTTTGAGCTTTGTAGTGCATGTTGTGTGAGAAAGATGTTTATGGTGTTTATCACTTTGTCTTAATCTTGAAGTCACATGTTATTTGACTGTCGGACTTAATCCTTTTGAGAAAGGCATAAATAACCGTCTCACCACTGTTCACTAGCCAATCATGAACACCTTAGTGCATATCTTAAGATTCTATGCTCGAGAAAGTATAGCACATGTACAAAAAAAACATAAGGTGTAGCCTCGGTTTAATTGCTTAATACTTAAAATTGGTGTGTATTATTAGGCTTGATGCCAAATCACATAATTAAAATTGGTGTGTACGTTATGAGGCAAAATTCAAGAAACTTACATGATTGCAAGCTTTTGTTCTAGGAGATGTGGGAGTTATATGATGTAACTCTTTAGGTGATAGTCTCTTTTAAATTCTATGTAATGAATTTTGTAGACTTTGTAATTGATTGCTATTCACATATCACCTCACATGTATCTCAAGTTTTTGCTAGTTGCACACACTACACAAGTTACTCTTTGCTAAACTTGGTACATTATATTGTGTGTGATTTTGTTGTGGCCATCCAAGATTAAAAATTCCTTGATTTTAATGCAAAATGTGTATAATGTTTGCGCTTTGAGGACAAATTGATTGAAAATCTTGATTTTGGAAGATCTAGGTTAAATTCAAGTGTTTTTGAAAAACTTTTCATCTCATACTCATACATTTTTTATAAAACAATATGCTTTGAGGTGTTTCTGCATTAAAATGCTCTGTTTTTCATAAATCTGATTTTTCTAGACTTTCGATCGATCGAACCTGTTTTTCGATTAATCGAAATTGCAATTAAAATTTTTGGTTTGAGTCTACCTGACTCAATTGATGTTCAATCAATTCTCAATCGATCGAAACTGAAAAATTTTCAATTTCTATGTTTTTGACCAAAATTTTTTTTCATGCATCATTTGTGTTTAGGATTCACATGCATTGCATTGTTTTTGTATCCATCTTGCAGTTTTGCAATCATATCTCTCATTGTTTTCACACATAACATGCATACACTTTGCTAAATTGGGTACTCAACTTGATTTAAAAATTGATTGATTAATTTTTGAGTTTTGTACATTATAGTATATGTTATTTCTTATGTGTGAACTGTATAAAATATTTTTCTTAAAAGATATGATGGATAATCAATGTGGAAATATTTTCTCTACTCATGCAACTGTTTATGGGTCACATAGTGCCATATTTGCATTTTATTGAAAGAGAGAATATTTTTTCTTCATATGTATCCTCAACTTAGTTTTTTTTTAAACTTGGTTTGTGTGTTTTTATTTTCCCCACCTCCTAAAATTTCCCCAAATTTTTTTTTTTTCAAAAACTTGTTTTGTTTTTCCTATCTTTATAGGGGGAGAAATTTTTTTTACCCTTTGTGGTTCTTAGGGGGAGTTGTCTCTATTTTCTCTTACTCTGTTGCGTATATTTTCTGTCTACTTTCTCATTAGGTAGTCTTTCTCAATACGTGACAAAAAGGGGAAGACATATTTGTTTTGTTTAGGGGGAGAATATAAAAACTTTTTGATGTATCTAACTTAGGGGAGAGTTAGTTTGCATATTTGTTATTTGCTTGAGTTTTTATATATGTTTCTTGATTCACTGCTCATTGATTTATATTTATGAGTTATTCATGATATATGTCTTTGTTTTGTGTTTTGTGAAGTCAAGAATTTATTTTTGTTGATTTATTGTTTTTCTGTCACACATACATTTACGCGTTTGTTAAGTGTTTCAAGAATATACAGGTTGATTCAATTGAGCTGCTGTCTACACTTGCAACTGATGGATAGTAGTTAGGATTGAATTTGAGTTATGAGCATTATGTTTGTAAAGGGCTTTTACTTTGTAAACTTTGAGCTTTCAGTTTTTGTTTTGTCACGGATTGCCAAAGGGGGAGTTTGTTAGGTTCTAAAGATTTAGGATTTTATGTATTTAGAAATCTAATGTGTATTGTTGGCAAAACATGATCAAAACAGGTTGTTTAGTCTTGTTTAGTCTTGTTTAGGCTTGCTCAAAATTGTGTCTTTTATGTAAAGTTGGAATCGAGTGTGAAAGTTCAAAAAGGGTATAAAACACCTTTGAACGTTTAGACCCCAAATAACAAAAATACCAATTCAAGCTTTATATCAAACAATTTATGTGTGGAATATAATAACAAGCTTATAACTGAATTGATAGAACAATTTAAGCCAAATATAAACACATCCACAGCAGTAAATATAAGGCAAAGGTAAAGGGAAAGAAGATGCAAACACACGGACAACACACGATGTGTTATCGAAGAGGAAACCGAAGTCCTCGACGTAAAACCTCTCCGCTGCCCTCCAAGCGGTCAAATAATCCACTAAAGAATGTAGTTGGGATACATGAACAGCAGAAGACCCTCCAAGCCTAATCTACCCAAGTACCTAAGCCCTTCAAGCTTCTTACTCCAACGAGGTTATGCCGAACTTATTTCTTCTCTAGCTTCTCAGATTCCGCTACTTGACCATAGCATCAACCAATGTATATTGGTTCCTTTCCAAACTGCGTCCCAAAGCACCAAATGGACCTTCTCACAGACGTGGGTGTGGTGAGACAAGGGTTTGGTAAATAACCTCTCAAGGGTATGACAATGGAGAGGAAGAGAGTAGAGGAATTTGTAGAGTCTCTTTAGATGAAGATTGGGGATGGATCAATTTTGTATTTCTCTAGGGTTTTCTCTCACAAAATTCTCTCTGGAAGCTCTCTCAATATGATGGGTATAAGGGTGTATATATAGTAGGGTGAGAAGGGAATGCAAAACGTCAGTTTTTGCCAAACAGGGCAAGTTGGCGACTTGATCTCGCGGCTTGGCCAAGTCGCGAAATCAAGTCGTGACGTAACGGCCTGGCCAGACTGGAACTTTTGTCCTGTAGCGTGACAGCTGGCGCGACCCTTCAGCTTCCCAGTGTGCCTCTCACGTGATTGCCTTTCGCGGCTTGCCAGTCGCGAACCACCCGCGAGTCCTAGTCGCGAGACTCTGTTTTTCTTGCACACTCTTGAGCTTTTCTTCACATCTTCTCACACACTACCCTTACAATTTTCCCACCTAAATACAAGGTTACTAAGTGCTAAATTACAAGCAAATTGGTCACGGAATAAAGCCAATTAGATGGTTGATTAAATTCAACCTTACAGAGTGACTGCAGAAGTATTAGTTACTTTCGGTCTCGCTTGATCGATCAAAAATTAGACTCAATCGATCGAAAGTCGGCCAGAACGTTTTTCTGCAGAATTCCAACTCAACCCAAACTCTATTTAAATGTCTTGGGGTTCAAGTAAAACTCTCCTATATATAAGGGAAACCCTATAACGTTTTTGAGACTTTTAAGAGAGAGATTAGAGTGCCTCTTGTGCCTCCTTTTATTTTTAGGGTTTTGTACTCAAACCTCTTTAAGTCTTTGTTGCTCATATTTGCGGTTTATGTGAATCTCTTGTGAGATCCTTGAGGAGCTTTCCTTCACATAAATTTAGAGTTTTTAAGGTAGAGATAGTATCAACATCTTGATGATCAACTCGGTTGCTGCTATTGGAGCTTAAAGAATAACAAGCGTGGGTGCTTGTACTTGATTGAAGAGTCCAAGAAAGAAGGAGTCCGTGAATTCGAAGCTTGCATGTGGTCGTGTCAGTAAGTTCTACTGGTGGGTAGCATTATGAAGTCAAGCAAGGAGCTTGTAAGTCCTTTTGCATGAACTTTGATTCTTTCAAGATAGTGGATTCAAGTTTACCTTAAGGATAGTTAGGTCAAATCCTCCCCAGATTTTTACCATGTGGTTTCCTAGGTAATCATATCATTGTGTTATTTTTATTTCCGCTGCTTTATGTTCTTGATATGATTGTGTGATTGTGATAACCTAGATTTGCATAAATTGACTAAGTTAATCACTTGGCTAATTAACTAGGTTAATCTGGTTGGTTTAAGGAGTCTAAATTTTCAACAACTATCCCTCCAAAGGTTGCAGCAGAGCAATGTTCATCGTTGGAATATATGCATCACAGGTGGTTGATTGGGGATATGAGACAATATGTAATCGTGGTTGGCCCAAGAATTTTTTTCACCAAGTTCATTGGGCTTGGACTGTAAGAGTCCCTCGAGTCAGTGCTAGTTTCAGACACCAAGGGACCCCGATTTTACCCCAACCATTACTTGCTTTGGTTATAATGTTGTGTGACTTACACCACTAGTGTCTGCACATCTTTCTCTTGCGCTCATGAGTGCTTATTATGGCCATATTGGCATGAAAAAATGTTCATTAAAATGCCATCACGTTTTACATGGACGAAGCAAATATATGGTGTTTCGTTGGGGACTTATTTGATTAGACCTTTCTTCTTAAACATCACATTTCACTAAGCAGACATCCAGTCCTATCATGTATTCCGTACGTGACTACAATTCCATTACAATATTGCATTTTTTTTATAGGTGGGTGCGCCTTACACGCCAAAATACACATTTCACCCTCCAATACCTACTCTAATTTTATGAATGGGTATTGATATTATTAATAGTTAAATTCTTGATTTTGAAAATTAGATGATGAAATTGACACAATAAAATGCATATAAATAAAATTGAAATAGCGACAAATGTACATAAGGGGTCGTTATACGCGATAACATAAATTATCTATCGCATTTATACAAATCTTAAGGGAGAGTGTCATTTTGTGAAACACCAAGGAAAGAGGGTATCTATTGCCCTTTCTTTCATTTTAGGTTTTTTCCCTTTTGGTCTTCATAATGCAATTGTTGGAGCATTTTAATATTATATAATTAAAATGGATTAATATCATAACATGAATATAAAGATATGAGACTTAATATGGAAAATAAAGAGTTAGTGAAATGTTTAATCTCACATTGAAAAGGAAAGATGCTCTTTTATTCTTTTTAATTATGGTGAGTAATGAACTAATATGTATAGTAGCAAATAATATTAGACTATATACATTCAGAATAAATAGTATATTTATTGGTGAGTAAATAACATTTTTATTATAATATTCAAAAATATTATTCAGTTTCTATTATTGCTATTTTCATTATTATTATGTTTGCTCAACATGCATGAATACTAAAATGATAATGGAATAAGATTGGTGATGTTGTTACCCCTAACTATGAAGAAGTATCTCTTACCAAAGTTTTGAAACCCGGACCGGACCGTACGGTCCGACCGGAAAAACTTCGAACCGGCCATCTTTACGGTCTATTAAACATGAAGAACTGTTCCATGTAAAAAGAGAAGTGAACCGTACGAACCGTGGTCGGACCGCTTGGTTCTATGAACCGTGTTCGGTTCAAGTGATTCACACAGGTCCTTTGTTTCAAGCCTTAAACGGCACCATTTTGGACTCTCTTCCTTGTTTTTTTTTTCCTATACGGCATTGTTTGGACTTTGGAATTAGATCATTCTCTTAAACAAGAAACCCTCGCCTCACTCTTTCAATCAAGAAACCTCGGTAAATACCGGCCGAAATTCAAGATTCGGCCAGCATGGGGTTTGGACTGTAAAACTGAAATCTCAACCAAAAAAAATAGAAGAAGAAAGAAATGAAGTAAACAAACGTACCTTACAAAAAATAAATAAATAAATAAAGCAAAACAAAAAAGCCATGGTGAGAAACTTGAGTGAGAAGTGGAGAAAAGTCAAATGAGATGAAGCACTTGCTTCATCAGTTGAAGAAGACGCACACAAAGGAAAAAAGTAGAAGAAAGTGGAAGACAACATAAAATGACAAAGATGAGAGGAAATTTAAAACTGAGTCTAAGATGAGATGAAGCACTTGCTTCATCTGTTGAAGAAGACGCACATAAAGGAAAAAAGTAGAAGAAAGTGGAAGACAACATAAAATGACAAAGATGAGAGGAAATTTAAAACTGAGTCTAAGATGAGATGAAGCACTTGCTTCATCTATTGAAGAAGACGCACACAAAGGAAAAAAGTAGAAGAAAGTGGAAGACAACATAAAATGACAAAGATGAGAGGAAATTTAAAACTAAGTTTGAGAAGAGTGGAAATCGAGGAGTACGTGTGACTTGATGTGTGTGGATGAAAAAAAAAAAAAAAAAAAAAAAAATAATCAATCATAGTTACTAACAACCAAAGTGAGAAATTAATTTAAATACATAAAACTTAGAAATAATTTAATTGCTTAAAATAAATAAATCAATCTACAAAATTTAACTATAGAACCTACTAATTGAATTGTCATACAAACACAATTTTTTCACAATAAATTTTACAATTGTTATAATAGTGGACTGTGAGTTGTGAAGGAAATAAAGTGGTGGGTTCATCAATGTAAGTTGTTCACCTTTTACAGTTAACCATTTTCACAATTGTGAAATTTTTTGTGAAAAATGTTATGTTTGTAGTATTATAATTATAATAAAAAAAAATTAGAATAGGAAAGAAAAGTAATGTAAACAGTATAATGGATGGCACAAGATCAAAACTATTTGAAATAAATACTATTTAAGAATAGTAAAATAGGTGAATTGAGAAGCATTTTTTTCCATTCTTTCTTTCCTGTGTCAGAGCTGTTTCATAATAGCTGGAGTGTTTTTTTTTTTTCCACTTACAGGGGGCAAACTACTTAAATGCACATCACATAGTAGGTATCAAGCATTTTTTAAAGGAGTCAGGGGGGCAATTGCCCCCTCTCGCCCCCCCTTGGCTCCGCCCCTACAACCAGCTGGTGAGGAAAAAAAGGAGTAATATAAAATATTGAAAACATAATTGGTTAAGTAGAGTGCAAGCCAACTTTCATTTTGTACGTCAGTGAGGAAAAAATGAGTAATATAAAATAATGAAAGTTTCCTACTTTCATTTTGTACGTTTGTTTGGCTTTTTTTTTTTTTTTTTGCATTAAAAGAATTAATTAGTATACTTTAATAAAATAATAGTAGTTTAAGTAAATGATCATATTAGTTCTAAGATAACAAGTTTTATAAATGTATTAAAAATATAAATTTTTATAATTTTTTTTTGTAAGTAATAAGATATGAAATTATATATATATATATATATTTGCAGTAGTTTCGAAATGGTACACTAAAATGAACCAATATCAAACCGGTACCGAAACATTCCATTCCAATAGACAAACCGAAACTGTATTCATAACATTGGTTTTATGTATTTTTGTAAGAAACAATGTGTAATTAACAATGTGTAATGGATTACACATTGTTACTTCTATGAAAGCCATTGTTACTGTGAAACCTATTGCTTGTGGATTACTTTCAAATCTTGGGATGGATCGATGGCTAGATGATATAAAAAATTTGCTTGGTGAAACACTCGTCTTGGAGCTTGTTAGTTAAATCCTTGGTAAATTAGATTATTTTAGTTAATTTTTCTATTTTTTATTAATTTAATATTTTTATATATATTAAAAATAATTATTAAATTAATTATGACATTATCGTGGTTTGACCCCCATTCAACCTCGGTTCGACCTCAAGAACCTTGAACCTCTCCCTTTTACGGTTCAATGAACGGTCCGGGTTTCAAAACCTTGCCTCTTACTCCTCTTCCATGAAATGAGCTTATAGTCTTTTCTTCCATGAAATTTATCTCTTACCCACTATAATATGGTCTTGGAGGCCCATAGATTTCTTTTTTCTTTTTTGGTCTAAACTCTAAACGGCTAAGTATCTAGCATAGTTCCATTAAGACAATAATAATCTTGTTCCAACAGTTAATTTTTTAAAAAGAAAACACACACACACACATTAGCCTTCCCCGAATGGTACTTTGTGCAATTAGTTTGACTCAAGCACTACAATAAGTAAATGGAAAAAAGTAGACATTATTGGGTCTTTTTCAAGTGGTGTTTACCATTAGTCCAAAAAGCATTTGCCAAATTAGAAAACTTGTAGACATCAAAATATATAAAAAAAAATCCAAAAAAGAGTCCAAATTATTGTACTTGAGCAAATTATTTAAGCTAGAAACAATTTTTGGTGATTAAGAAAGCAATTTAGGAGAGGAAAGATATGTCTTTTCAATGAGTAAAGAAATGGGCAATCTAGTGGCTTTCACACTAATGTGCGCTCCATTTTCATATTTAATAGTATTTGCTTAAAGACAAAATGGGTTAAAGACTAAAGAGATTTCCATCGATTCCAAGGAGTTGGCACTGACACATCGTGGCCTCCACACGAAAGTGCGTTTAATCTTCATATTAAAATGTGACTCGAAATAATGTGTAATCCATTACACATTGTTCTTACAAAAAAAATGTGACTCGAAATGATGAACTGGTGGCTTCCACACGAAAGTGCGTGCCATGAATTTTTTAATTAATTGCTTAGTTGTGAATTTCGATAACAACTAACTTTCTCTTAGAGCATCACCATCAGATGTGGTAAATGTGCCAAATACCAAATACAAATATTTGGCACATTTACCACACCAAACACCAAAATCTCCTTTTATCAGGTGTGCTAAATCCCATAAAATTTGCCACATGTGAACAGTACCGTTGCAAATTTGCAACGGTACTGTTCACATGTAGCATAATTTTTATTGTTTTTTTATTCTGTTTTCTCTCTCTCCTCTCTCCTCAGATTTTTCTTTTCTCTTCACTCTCACCGTTCCCTATCACCTCTGTTCTCTCTCACCGTTCTCTGTCACCGTTCCCTCTCACCTCTGTTTTGTTGATCTTGATCTGTCATCGCCGATCGTCATCGCCGTCATCACCGATCGTCATCGCCGATCCGTCATCGTCGTCTCACCGGTTTCATTTTGCATCGTCATCGCCGATCTCTCCGGGCATCCTCATCGTCATCGCCAATCGGAATCGACATGGGCATCGACGTTGAGGTGAGATCGGAGTGTTCGTCACGATCGTGGGCATCGACGTTGAGGTGAGGTGAGATCTTGATCGTGGGTTGCCGGTGTTAGTGGGTTTGGGTTGCTTGGGTTGCTTAGGTTTGGGTTGCCTGAGTTTCGTGGGTTTGGGTTGCCTGGGTTTTGATTGTGTTTTCTGGGTTTGAGTTGCTGTGCTAGTGGGTGTTGCTCTGTTTTTAATGGGTTTTGGGGTGGATTGTTGATGACGGTGGTTGTGGTGGTGGTTTTACAATGGATTGTGGCTGCCACGGTGGTGGTGGTGGCGGCGGTGGCGGCGGCAACAGCGGCAGCAGCAGTGTTGTAATGGTCTATGGAGGTTGACTGTGATTGTAGTTTAATGTGATGAAATTTGTTTAATATTATTTAATGGGTTGGATATATTATTTTAATATATAGAATGGAAGTATAGAACATCTGATAAATGATATGTTGTAAAATGGTGTGTTAAAATGATAAAGTAGGTTTTTGGTGTTGTAAAATGGCATTTTTTATGAGAGAGCTTATGAGAATGCTCTTAAAACTTAAAAAACAAAACAAAACAACCTCTTCAAAAAAAAAAAAAAAAAAAAAACTTAGAAAACAATGTTGTTTAAATATTATATCATCAAAGTTTTTTGACTTATTTATATCATCAAAGTTGAAGACACTAATCCTAACTTTGCTAGTCTTGATCCCCAATGAAGGATTTTAAAATGTCTAATTTCAAAGCAATCATTTATCATTTTTAACAAATTTAAAGCGATTGCTTAGTCTTCTACGGTGACATGTTAGTTAACACTTTATGATAAGACCTATCATTTATGTGAAAAGAGGAAGTATAATGCTATTGTACTTTTTGAGTACTTAATAATTTGCCTAACTTAACCCTTCATAAAATCCAAAGGATGATATTTATAAAATCCTAAGGAAGACTAAGCTCAAGTAGAATTAGGATTATAAAAACGAGGTTCAAATAAAAAACAATTTATTTATAGTCAAGCTTACTCATGCAAAATTTGAACTCTTATAGTCCGTTTGAATTGAGGGGAGGGAGGGGGATAGAGTAGAGTATGGTAGAATTGGCCCAAAATTAACCTATTTTTATTTAACTCTATTCTACCCCCTCCCTTCCTCCTCAATCCAAACAAAACAACCCACGATCAAGATCTCACCTCACCTCAACGTCGATGCCCACGATCGTGACGAACACTCCGATCTCACCTCAACGTCGATGCCCATGTCGATTCCGATTGGCGATGACGATGAGGATGCCCGGAGAGATCGGCGATGACGATGCAAAATGAAACCGGTGAGACGACGATGACGGATCGGCGATGACGATCGGTGATGACGGCGATGACGATCGGCGATGACAGATCAAGATCAACAAAACAGAGGTGAGAGGGAACGGTGACAGAGAACGGTGAGAGAGAACAGAGGTGATAGGGAACGGTGAGAGTGAAGAGAAAAGAAAAATCTGAGGAGAGAGGAGAGAGAGAAAACAGAATAAAAAAACAATAAAAATTATGCTACATGTGAACAGTACCGTTGCAAATTTGCAACGGTACTGTTCACATGTGGCAAATTTTATGGGATTTAGCACACCTGATAAAAGGAGATTTTGGTGTTTGGTGTGGTAAATGTGCCAAATATTTGTATTTGGTATTTGGCACATTTACCACATCTGATGGTGATGCTCTAAGAGAAAGTTAGTTGTTATCGAAATTCACAACTAAGCAATTAATTAAAAAATTCATGGCACGCACTTTCGTGTGGAAGCCACCAGTTCATCATTTCGAGTCACATTTTTTTTGTAAGAACAATGTGTAATGGATTACACATTATTTCGAGTCACATTTTAATATGAAGATTAAACGCACTTTCGTGTGGAGGCCACGATGTGTCAGTGCCAACTCCTTGGAATCGATGGAAATCTCTTTAGTCTTTAACCCATTTTGTCTTTAAGCAAATACTATTAAATATGAAAATGGAGCGCACATTAGTGTGAAAGCCACTAGATTGCCCATTTCTTTACTCATTGAAAAGACATATCTTTCCTCTCCTAAATTGCTTTCTTAATCACCAAAAATTGTTTCTAGCTTAAATAATTTGCTCAAGTACAATAATTTGGACTCTTTTTTGGATTTTTTTTTATATATTTTGATGTCTACAAGTTTTCTAATTTGGCAAATGCTTTTTGGACTAATGGTAAACACCACTTGAAAAAGACCCAATAATGTCTACTTTTTTCCATTTACTTATTGTAGTGCTTGAGTCAAACTAATTGCACAAAGTACCATTCGGGGAAGGCTAATGTGTGTGTGTGTGTTTTCTTTTTAAAAAATTAACTGTTGGAACAAGATTATTATTGTCTTAATGGAACTATGCTAGATACTTAGCCGTTTAGAGTTTAGACCAAAAAAGAAAAAAGAAATCTATGGGCCTCCAAGACCATATTATAGTGGGTAAGAGATAAATTTCATGGAAGAAAAGACTATAAGCTCATTTCATGGAAGAGGAGTAAGAGGCAAGGTTTTGAAACCCGGACCGTTCATTGAACCGTAAAAGGGAGAGGTTCAAGGTTCTTGAGGTCGAACCGAGGTTGAATGGGGGTCAAACCACGATAATGTCATAATTAATTTAATAATTATTTTTAATATATATAAAAATATTAAATTAATAAAAAATAGAAAAATTAACTAAAATAATCTAATTTACCAAGGATTTAACTAACAAGCTCCAAGACGAGTGTTTCACCAAGCAAATTTTTTATATCATCTAGCCATCGATCCATCCCAAGATTTGAAAGTAATCCACAAGCAATAGGTTTCACAGTAACAATGGCTTTCATAGAAGTAACAATGTGTAATCCATTACACATTGTTAATTACACATTGTTTCTTACAAAAATACATAAAACCAATGTTATGAATACAGTTTCGGTTTGTCTATTGGAATGGAATGTTTCGGTACCGGTTTGATATTGGTTCATTTTAGTGTACCATTTCGAAACTACTGCAAATATATATATATATATATAATTTCATATCTTATTACTTACAAAAAAAAATTATAAAAATTTATATTTTTAATACATTTATAAAACTTGTTATCTTAGAACTAATATGATCATTTACTTAAACTACTATTATTTTATTAAAGTATACTAATTAATTCTTTTAATGCAAAAAAAAAAAAAAAACAAACGAACGAACAAAATGAAAGTATGAAACTTAGAAAGTTGGCTTGCACTCTGCCCAACCAATTATATTTTCAATATTTTATATTACTCCTTTTTTCCTCACCAGCTAGTTCACTCTCTTTTCATTTTTTTTTCTCTTCTATTTTCTCATCCACAAACGTCTAGTCACACTTTTCTCAATTTTAAATTTCCTCTCATCTTTGTCATTACATGTTGTCTTCCTCTTTCTTCTACTTTTTTTCCTTTTGTGCGTCTTTTTCAACTTACCAGTGCTTCATCTCATTCTACTTTTCTCCACTTCTCACTCAAGTTTCTTACTGTGGCCTTTTTGTTTTGCTTTATTTTTTTTGTAAGGTCCGTTTGTTTATTTCATTTCTTTCTTCTTCTATTTTTTTTTTTTGGTTGAGATTTTAGTTTTACAGTCCAAACTCCATGCCAGTCGAATCTTGAATTTCGGCCGGTATTTACCGAGGGTTTCTTGATTGAAAGAGTGAGGCGAGGGTTTCTTGTTTGAGAGAATGATCCAATTCCAAAGTCCAAACGACGTAGTATAGGGAAAAAAAAAAAATAAGGAAGAGAGTCCAAAACGGTGCCGTTTAAGGCTTGAAACAAAGGACCCGTGTGAACCACCTGAACCGGTCACAGTTCACAGAACCGGACAGTTCGACCGCGGTCCATACAGTTCACTGCTTTTTTTTTCTTTTTTGCATAGAACGATTCTTCATGTTTAACAGACCGTAAAAATGGCCGATTCAAGGTTTTCCCAGTCAGACCGTACGGTCCGATCCGGGTTTCAATACCTTGGTATTAACTAGTTGCTAACTCGTGATGCACGGAATAATTAAATAAATATTAAAACTATTTAGTTTACTTGAAGGTACTATGACTTGAAAATGATAACAAAAAACTTATGCTACATGAATGGAATTCATGTATAGTTAAATTCATTACTATAAAAAGTGCTATTACATTTGCTTTGATAAGTATAAAAGACAAAAGAATTNAATGATAACAAAAACTTACGCTACATGAATGTATGGTTAAATTCATTACTATAAAAGTGAATTTACATTTGCTTTGAACAATCCTTTTTATATGAGATTAGTGAAAAAGGTTCAAATCATTATCATTATGGCAAGGATACAGTGGTAATGATATAGAAGATGGATGAAAAACTTCTTCAAATTAGTTAATGAATATAGGCCTGAAAAATTAAATCTAGAAGACATTATGTCCTCATACTGCAATAAGAAAAGTAAGATTATGATAATCGGTGAATGTCAAATGAACGTGAGTGCAGGAAATTAATTTATATGTTGAAAGTTTCAATTCTCATATCTTCAAATAAGAGGCCATATTTAATTTGAAAATTGCATAAGAAATTTTAGAGCAAACCTTTTTTTTTTTATAGGAATTTTAGAGCAAACCTTTTTTTTTAATAGGAATTTTAGAGCAAACCTTAGTTTGGGTTCTTGCATCTATTGGATCTAATTTTCAAAACTTTTATTTCCTACCCAACATTGCAAGTTTGATTTCAGAGAAGAAAACACGTACCCCATTTAAGATAGAAAATTGTAAGTTTAAAAAATGTAAAGGGAAAAACAAATTGAACATGAGATAAATGGAAAAGGAACATGCTATTATGTTTACACTATCATATAAATCACCAACCTAAGTTGAAGCTTAATCCTATTTATAGAGAAGATGATATAATAACCACTATTTGCTAGGACCAAAAAAAAAAAAAAAAAACATTTCTTAAAGCCTTTTAAGTTCCAAAAGTGGTGTTTCCCCAATAGGTCAACACTATTTTTACATCCCACCCGTTAATCATCTACTATTACAATAGACCTTCCTAGGCAAACTTCATCCTCACCTACTAAATGGGCTTTTAAGAGAAGAAATACCTCATATTCTCATCATTCAAATGGTTATCTGTAGATAAAAGCTAAACCCAATGCAAGATCTTTATCCAACCTATTCAAACTATCCATAAAATTCAACTTAGAAATTTCATCAAGCATGTGGAGTTCACTTTAAAGAACCATACCAAGAAAATAAATAATCTTCTCAGCTAATGGCATAACAAAAGAGAGGCACACCCCAAGAATTAATATTTCCTTATACTTCATTGCTTTGTAAAATCTTTTTTATAAAAAAATATATCTAACAAAACCTACAAAATAATCTGCAATTTCAAACCAAATTTATAGTGCATAATATTACCAATCCAGAAAATAAACATGCATATTAGACAAAACTCAAAGTCTTAAACTCAAAAAGGGACTCTGCTCTCGTTCACATAAACAACAAATAAAACAATAATAAAACGATGAGTTAGTCACTATTTGCAACAACCTATAAGAATGACTTGGTGTGATATGAAACTCAGCCAACAGTACTTTTGCAGTTCTTATGATCTTGCTGGGGTGTACCTGAACATGTTTAAAGCAATATTTGTTTCTTGTGTAAGCACCCACAATTCGAACTTCTTCTTTGTAAGCCTTTGCCGCACCTCACTACATTGTTGCAGAACATCTGAACGCACTAACAATAAAAGGGGTAGACATTGGGCGGCTCAAAATTGGTTAGATTGGCTTCATTGGCTTAGGTATACTGTCCATGGGGTGGTTTTTCCGTGTCTGTAGATTTTTAGTTTAGGTTTTTCATAGATAAAATTTTGTAGTCAGGGTTTTCAAAACTTGCGTGAAGGGTTTAGTTAAAAAATAGTAAAAAATAGGTGAAAAATTGTGAGGCCTCTAAAGCTTGTGTCAAATTTTGATGAGGTCAACAAATAGTCAAACCTCTGCGGTTTTATAATATATATATATATATATAGATTAAGAAGTGTTTGATTGAATAAATATGAGATGGTAAGTACCAATTAACTTTTAAGATATTTTTTCTAATAAGCTTTGCCAAAAAAGAGAGCCAATTGTGAATCTAGATGAGAACTAATAATAGCTTGTCATCTAGACTTTGATGTGAAATCATTGTAAAATAGCACTTCTCCTAGTTTCAAATTATCAGCAATTTAATTTTTAAATTTCTCAACTTTCATAACTGTTAATTTTTTATCATCCATATTTGCTATTCAAAATTTCCCAGACCGCCTAGTAACACGAAATTCCAATTTATTATTTCAATGGAAACTTAGAAATGGACACCAAAACTGAAATTTTAAGCATTGAAGTCATGTTCGACAGGGCTTGTTTTTTCATTGACCATAGAAAACATTTTCTATTAATTTGCATTTATTATCATACCAAGCACCAGAAAATATGGAAATATTTTTAAAAAAATTTCTTTTAGCATAATTATGATTAAATAATAAAGCTGGATGAAAAAATTTCTTTTAGCATAATTATGAGTAAATAATAAAGCTCATCCAGCGTCTTTATTGATACCTGTGCGTATAATATCTGAGATGACATTTGAGCATAAGCTGAAATTAACAAAAAATCACACTTCTCTTCTGGGCTCAACTAAATAGGACTTCCATGTTGAAGGTTCTACATGTGACAAGCTCTATACACATGATTTTTCTAGGAGCTATTAATACACTAAACACAATATGGACATATTTTCACTTTTTCCAAAATAACTGCATTAATATGGAAAAACTGTGTTTTAATCATTATCTTTCAGAAACCCAAACATTTCTTATGTAATAGTAAACCACCAAGATAGCATCCACGTTAGATGTATGTCTACAACAACATTTTCTTCTCTGTAATTTGAATGCTTATGATGTCATTCTACATCATTACACTCCTTTTCATGTGCAACATTACCATTAACTCCAGAAACAAGCTCAGCTTCAACTATCTGGGATGGCAATCGCTCATACATTCTAGACCCCAATGGAAAAAGCTTATGATGCCCCAAGGTAAGAGTCTGGCTAAGCTTCTCATAATTCCACCTCTGCTGAATATAGACAGCTATTGCAAGAATAATTGCTG